>NC_087152.1:6360000-6362500 GCF_035594125.1 Scylla paramamosain | reverse complement strand
CCTAGTAATTGATTGTTGAAGGGAAAAGGCAAGTGGCGAAGCTTCGAGGAGGCTTTTGTCCTGCAGTGGAATTACGGTGGAGTCTGGTGGTGGTGGTGGTGGTGGTGGTGGTATATAGACAGATAACATTATGTAACACGTTTTTTTGTCTTTGACAAGCAAGTGTTATTTCCCAGCTCTTTTCATTGCAAAAGAATAGAAAATGTTCATTATCCCTGTCAAAACTTAGCTTTTGTGGCTTTTAGAATGAATTTTTTCCAGATGCTGTTACAGAGAACTTCTTTGCTCTTGTCTTCATGAATTGACCATATATGTAGCAGAATGCATCTGGAGAATGATTGAAGCCTCTTGATGCCATTTAATCTCTTGTGATGGGTCTTCTAAGGCAGCCAGAACAGAACTGATTGGTGGTCTGCAAGCCCATACTTTTATATTGTAAAGCAGTACTCTAGAATTTTCTTAGTCTTTCTAGAATATGTTTCAGAATGTTCTAAATCTTTTTAGAATATTCTTGAACCTACTTCAGAATATTCTGAATCATTCTAGAAAATTATTGTAGATTCTAGAAAATTCTTGATACTTCTACATATTTCTACTGTATTCTAAAAAGTTCTAGAATATCCTGGAAATGTTTGCATTGAATAAAATGTTCTAAAATGTTCTAGTAACTTCTAAAAGTGTCTGGTAGAACATTCTGGAAGATTTGAGAAGATTTCTGAAACGCAAGCAAATTCTTCTAAATATGAGAAATTTCTTGCTAGATCTGGTCAGTTCAAGAATGATATTATTAAAATTTAAAATCTTTAGAACACTTTATATTCATTTTTTCATTGTTTTAACTTATTTGCAACATTTCAAAAGCAATTAAATAAGCAATTGAGATTTTAGAAAGGTCTTTAGCTGACATGAAAACCAATAGTAACCCATACTATGATGAAATAAAGCAAAAATGTAAATTCATTGTTTTAACCACAAAAACAAAGTTTTAGGATCAAAATTTTATTTTTTTATCTATTTTGTTTAGATAGAAATAACTGGAAATAACTGGTTTGGGGCCAAGGACAAGACAAAAGTGAAATTTTGTTACATAGTATAATTCATTATAATTCATCATCGAACTGTACCTAAAGTGACCCAAAATGACACTCAGGGAACGATAAGAAAAAAAAATAGTTTCGCCACGCACGTTTGTGAAATGCTCGACACAAAATTAGTTAAACAATAAAATAATTCACGCGCACTCAAGCATGGTCATTATATATATTTTTTTTCTGTTCTGTGTCTGTGTGTGTGTGTGTGTGTGTGTGTGTGTGTGTGTGTGTGTGTGTGTGTGTGTGTGTGTGTGTGTGTGTGAGTGTGTGTGTGTGTGTGTGTGTGAGTGTGTGTGTGTGTGTGTGTGTGTGTGTGTGTGTGTGTGTGTGTGTGTGTGTGTGTGTGTGCGCCGAAGTGTGTATAAAGTGAAAAGAATTCTTGATGCTGAAGTGGACGTCATTTCATCTCCTTCATATCATCATTATCACCACCACCACCACCACCACCACCACCACCACCACCATGAAGGCTAACAGGAAAACAGCATCATCGCTTTGTGTGGCCGCTTTGATCAAGGCCTTGTGGAGCAACGTGTGTGAGTCGGAAGATGTGTGTTTTTTTTTCTTTTCTTTTTTTTTTTTTTTTTCTTATCCCCTGCCTCCAGTATTGGCTTGCCTTACCCAGCCTTGATGAGTGACCGAGTAAGGCGCAGCGGATCCTCATGAAAGTAGTGGATTTTCGTATGAGTTTTCTTCCAGAGCATATAAAAAAGAAGATAGTGAAAAAAAAAAAATGGATGATAAGGGGGAGAGGGAACAGAGCGTGGCATTGGCGGAGCGTGGAATGCTCATTGTCAGGCAGGGATCAGTGCGGCACAAAGCCTTCATAAATGAGACCAGGAGTTGTAATTATAATGGCGTGATGCAACTCATTATGACGTAACGCGCCGATCTGGTGGTGTGGATAATTGAGAGATGTGACAGTGTTCACCGGCAGGCGGCATTGCGTCGACATTTCCGAAGAGACACATTAGAGATCTCACAATGCACTTATATCATTTTTTTTTTTTTTAGTATTGTTGGTGTGTTTTATTTTTGTCTAGTTATGGTTTTGTTTTATTTTCTTATTTATTCTTATATCTTTTTTTTTTTTGTCTAATTTTTTAACTATAAACTGTAAATTGTTTGTGCGTTTCTGTGCGTAACGTAGTCTTTGGATTTCTCAGTGCTCTGTGTCGAGTCTCGGGTGTATAGGAGTGTAGTTGTGATGACACCAACGTTTTCTGTTATTGCAATTTATTGGGAGCTGATTGTTTACCTGCTTAGTGGACATCTCATTAGTGAAGTAATTAATTCAGTGGGAGGGAAGAAGGGGAATTCAATTTGCATGCAGTGAAAGTGCGGCAATCAGTCCTGGATCTCGTTAGTCTTGGTGCAGTGGACCGTCAACATGGTTAGCGTCATTGGTG
>NC_087152.1:6292500-6352500 GCF_035594125.1 Scylla paramamosain | reverse complement strand
TTGTTGTTGTTGATCATGGTGATGGTGAGAGAGAGAGAGAGAGAGAGAGAGAGAGAGAGAGAGTTAGACAGAAAGAAGATAAGCGCGTGTGTGTGTCTGTAATACGTCTGGCGCGATGCCTCCTCCCTGAGTGCAGTAGTACGAAGCGTGGCCGGCACCTACACAGCATCTCCTTCCACACGCTGCACACCTCATCATAAACACGCGCACATGTGTCTGTATTAAGGAGTGAATTACATATACAAGGAAAGTCACAAGACTGCCTCCATGACCACTCCCTTGCACGTGCAGAACCGTGAACACAATTTATGGCCCACTTCTCCTACATGGAGCTGCGAAACTCGGGCTAAGTTTGGTTAAGTTCCTGGCCAGTGACAGTCACACAGACATGTTGGGAGTTTGAACCATCAAATTTAGCCACTGTTTGCTAAAAGTTCGCCAGTGAGACTGTATACTTTCATGAACGTCACTGCCGCTGTCCGTAGTCAGGTGGTGCAGCGCCTTCAAGGGTATAATTAATGTGTTTGTATTGAAGCAAGTGTGCGTACTCACACACACACACACACACACACACACACACACACACACACACACACACACACACACACACACACACACACACACACACACACACACACACACACACACACACACACACACACACACACACACACACACACACACACACACACGAATGGGAGCGTGTGTACGTGTTGATGATGACCAACCAATGCCATGTTTTCAGTGGATAAAGAGAGAGAGAGAGAGAGAGAGAGAGAGAGAGAGAGAGAGAGAGAGAGAGAGAGAGAGAGAGAGAGAGAGAGAGAGAGAGAGAGAGAGAGAGAGAGAAAGCATTAGATTGCTAGATAGATAAGTAGATAGATGTATAGATAGATAGATGGATTGGTTGATTAATTAACTGAGAGACTGACTGATTAAAGGCACCATAATAACGGGATAATTTAGCGTTACACACAAGTTAACGGATATTGATGTAATAAATAACAGGGAAGGAAAAAAGGTTAGATAAAAATAACACTACAGAAACTTCACGTGTAAAATCAAATTGTAACAAACGTCTAATGAACATCAAGTAAACACAAGGTAGAACTGAAAACCATGTCTCCTTGTGATGTCCCCCCTTGGCCTCACAGTCATCCCGGTCCCTGCCGCACTGACAACAAGGCCCGTGGAGATAACGATACCAGTGCTGTGATCTGATATTACCCGCCGCTGTTGCTGTTATTCTTGTTGCTGGTGTTGTCAGTGTTGCTGGTGGTGAACGCATGATAAAATAGTATCTCGAATGGAATTTCAAACCAACGCGAGGTAAATTTCTGCTCGCGACGGCAATGAAAACTGGAACACAATACGCATTTAGAATTTTGCATATCCTTCCTCTGTGTGTGTCTGGGATTTGTGTTTTGTGGCCAGTGGTGGGAATTTTTTGTCATGCGTGGGAACTCCACCCGAAAAAAAAAAATAAATAAGTGCAGGGTTTTACGTCCCGCAACAAGATTATTATTATTGATGTTGTTTTTTTTGTTTTTTTATATCATGTTATTAAAATACGACGCATGAGTGGTTTCGATCATAAGTACGTTTCCTGATGTCTTTTACTCATTTCTCCCATTTTATTTATTTATCTATTCATTCTTTTTTTAACAGAGGACCTTTTTTAACAGAGTGTTGTGTTGTGGTTGTTTGGTGGATGCTTTTGGTGCTCCTGTACTTGTGGTGGTGTTGGTGGTGGTGTTGGTATTAGTAGTAGTAGTAGTAGTAGTAGTAGTAGTAGTAGTAGTAGTAGTAGTAGTAGTAGTAATAGTAGTAGTAATAATAGTGACAGCAGCAGTAGTAATAGTATGAGTAGTAGTATTTATCTATTCATTTTATTTGTATTTTTATATTCATTAATTTGTTTAGTATGTCTGTATGTGAGAGAGAGAGAGAGAGAGAGAGAGAGAGAGAGAGAGAGAGAGAGAGAGAGAGAGAGAGAGAGAGAGAGAGAGAGAGAGAGAGAGCTTTCCCTCTGGTTATAAGATCAATTGCATTTTGTCTACCATGGTGACTAAATGACTACGTATGGAACGGGGTGTGTGTGTGTGTGTGTGTGTGTGTGTGTGTGTGTGTGCGTGTGCGTGGAAAAAGCGGACTCCAGAGAATATATATGATGCATTTCCTTGTATTGCATCTGCAGTGAATATATTATGACTAATGCTCTTCCACGACCCCAAAGTCTCTTATATCATGCCGAGTAGCACACGAATTACGTAAGGCGGTGAGTTGTCTTGTCAAAACTCTCATTCCCTTTAACAAATCACCTTGAGGGACGAAAAGAAGTGGCGACAAGGTGAATAAAGTATTGTGGCGTGAAATGAGGAACAACACTACAGTACCACAACACTTTTAGGCGTTTGGGGACAATACACGTGCATCATTATCATAATATGGGGGGAGAGAGAGAGAGAGAGAGAGAGAGAGAGAGAGAGAGAGAGAGAGAGAGAGAGAGAGAGAGAGATGTTGTGTAAATCGAACAAAATAATCGAGTAACGTAAAGTGTATATGGTAGAAATCTCTCTCTCTCTCTCTCTCTCTCTCTCTCTCTCTCTCTCTCTCTCTCTCTCTCTCTCTCTCTCTCTCTCTCTCTCTCTCTCTCTCTCTCTCTCTCTCTCTCTCTCTCTCTCTCTCTCTCTCTGGTAGGAGCAGGTACTCACTCTAAATGTTTCTACGGAAGTGAGGAAAGCCGTATTGTATTTTTGTTAGTTTAATTTTTATACTGCATATCGCTTAAAGAGATTACTTTTTTTTTTGTATCTCTCTTGATAGGAAGGACAAGGCAAGCAGAGAGGACAATGTGCCATCTATCAACACCGTGACAAGCACAACAATATGAGTTGGACTTGTTTCTTCCTGCCTGTCTTCATAACACATTGCACCGCCAGTCACTCCCTTGTGTGTGTGTGTGTGTGTGTGTGTGTGTGTGTTACAGTAGAAGCTTTCCAGTGCCACGCAATATATAATTCAGCGCCGCACTGCTCGCCGCTTCGAAGACTAATGAGGCAATAATTAATTCAAGCCGTTGATATATCTGCCTCTTATTTACCCTCCCGAGCCGCGAGTGTTTAATTCACAGGGGCGGCGGCGGCGGCGGCGACTGCTTCCCTCCCGGGCCGTGACGAGTGTTCGCCGCGCTACGTGGTGGAGGGACAGGACAAGATTAAAGATGTCGTGATAATTCCATGCCTTTGTATTCCTTAAAGTTTTCATCTTGTGTGTGTGTGTGTGTGTGTGTGTGTGTGTGTGTGTGTGTGTGTGTGTGTGTGTGTGCGCTTTTGCAGTTATAGATTAATGTGGTTTGAAAATTAGTTGCTTAGACATTTCTTGAATTACCATCGAGTTAAGACTGGGAAATCAGGAAAAGGTACTGAAGGTGGGCCGGGAAGCGGATGAGTTCCTGCAGGGCAGCAGCAGCCTGATGGTGTGTGTGTTATGTATATATAACTTATTTTCAGGGTTAGCGTCCGTGAGTAACCACAGCGTTCATAGGTCTGTGAGGGAGGAGGGTAACATGCTTCAAGGTACTGAAAAAAAAAATCCAACTTTCGTCTATTTCTTGTTTGGTTTTGATTGTTATTGTGATTCGCATTTCTTTTTTTTTCTCTCTTTTTTTTCAGATGGATTCGTACTTTATGCATACTCGTACACAGAAAGTATATTATCTCTTACTATAATACGGAAACAAGTGTTTGAAATGTTATCACCTGAGATATTGCGTCTGTCACACTCAACAATTTTCACGCTTTTTTCTTTGGTCTTCATCAAGGATGCTTTAAACTGGCACTGACGGAAGTTATTAGGGATCTTCAATGGTCTTTGTACGTTTCTAGCGATAGTTTGAGAAGCATCCCTCATCATAGTTAAGAAAAACGTTCTCAGGAGTCCAACTACACATCTTTGATCTTTGAAAGCAACCCTGATGAGAGAGCAAGTCGCTTATGAATACCAGGCAACGATAACATGAGACGGTGCGTTTTACTTTGAATCATCGTCCTTTTATTAGCACAGTGACATCGAGGTTGTGGGAGTGATGTGCAGGTCTTTCATTTGATTATCAACGCATCCACTTTCCGCGCATCGTTCATCGAGTTTACTAAGCGAAATGTAACAAGAAGAACAAATTTACTACTTCAATTTTATTTCCTTTCCAGAATGTCATTTTATCACACACACACACACACACACACACACACACACACACACACACACACACACACACACACACACACACACACACACACACACACACACACACACACACACACACACACATATTGCCTTTGTTCTGACGCTCTTTCCCCCCTCTCTCTCTCTCTCTCTCTCTCTCTCTCTCTCTCTCTCTCTCTCTCTCTCTCTCTCTCTCTCTCTCTCTCTCTCTCTCTCTCTCTCTCTCTCTCACACACACACACACACACACACACACACACACACACACACACACAGACATATCATGCCCCGTTCCTTGCCCCACCCACCCCCGTGCGCTAAATTCTTTCCCACAAGGATTTACATCTCCCCCGCGGACAAAAGCGCCGGGCGGAGCCATCTCTAGGAAACAAAGAGAGGCTAGGGAGCAGCGCTCCCCTCCTCTGTTCCCTAATGATGGAGTGTCGCAGGTGAGAGTCACGGGGCACAGCAGGCCTGGTGGTGAGGAGCGGGGCCAGAAATCAAATTAACGGAGGGAATGCGTGTTGGTTTGCCCTTTATTGGGAAAATATGTAAATAAATCAATAAGGGACAAAGTGAATGCCTTGACAAATATTGGTGAGGAGGTGGTGGTGGTGGTTATTTTTAACAAGCTTGTTGTGTTGCGCTGCATGGTGGTAACTGGAAATTTATTTTACCCAGTAATGGCAAAGTTGTCGAAGTAATTTGCACAGCTTTGCGTGTTTACATGCTGGTGCCATGCCGCCGTTATAGAAGCATTGCTAAACTTAGATATGATTATAAAATCATATAATCTTCACGACTTCCTGATTTCGCAATATATTGCAATGATTGCTGAAGCTCAAACGATTCTAGTCAGAGCAGGAGACCAGACGGAGAGGAATGATGAGACAGTTGATAACTACAGCGTGGCGCACTGACACGGGCTGGTGACTCATGCAGCAAGTTTAGGAGACATTTGGGTAATAATGCATTTCTAATTGTTACTGCTACTATTAACACACACACACACACACACACACACACACACACACACACACACACACACACACACACACACACACACACACACACACACACACACACACATCCTGGTGATAACACATTACCATAGAATTCGTCGTCTGTGCATCTCATCACTTAACGCACATAAAATCTTCCAGATAATTTCCTCAATTGCTCCTCACTGCTTCACATGATAATGCAGTGCAAGTAGAAGCTCACTGATTCCCTAAATCATTTTATTTCCTGGCAAAGCCGTGAAAACTTGACATTACATTAACGTGACATGACATTAGTGTTACATGTAATATTGAGATTGTATATCTAAATTTTTGTCTTAATCATCCTGTGCTGCAAGTATGTGTGGCGCTTTCATTCATGTTCAAGTAAAGAACATTCCAATTATCAAATGAAAATATTCAATTATTTATTTATTTATTTTTATTTATTTTTTTTATTTTATTATTTTTTTTTTTTGTGTGTATCTTAATTCTTTTTTAAATAAATATGGTTATTTTTGTGCACAACTCCTTAGAACTCAAAAAAAAATTTTACATATGTACAATGATTCTTCGTTAAGTAAGAAACATATCCAATTATCAAATCAAATTTTTTTAATTGTAATTTTTTTTTTTTTTAACAAAGGTCCGTCTGTACTTGTACAAAAAAAAAATACTATGCAAATAGAAATTTTTCCCTAAGATTATAAATAATCAAATCATGTAAAGTAGAAGAATATTAATATAATAATTATATATCAATTTAATTTTTTTATTTATATATTTATTTATTTTTTTTTATTGAAATTTGGGTATTATCTACGCACCACTCCAAAGAACTTAAAAAAATATTTTACTTATGTACAATGGTTCTTCTTCAAATAAGAAACAGATCCCAATTATCATATAAAACATTTTAAAGTCAAAAGTTTTCACCTTTTTTGTAACTGAGGTCGAGATCTGCATAAAAAAAAAAAAAAAGTTAAATATTTGGGATAAAGATTTCCTCTAAGATTTTAGATGATTAAATCATGAAAAGTAGAAGAAAAATTATATATATATATATATATATATATATATATATATATATATATATATATATATATATATATATATATATATATATATATATATATATATATATATATATATATATATATATACGAGTATATATATATATATATATATATATATGAATCGAAAAAGAGTTTTATTGTTATTTTTAAGTTAAATATGGTTATTTTCCATGCTTCACTCCTAAGAACTCAAATGAATATTTTACATATGTTCTTTACATATCTTCTTTACTTAAAAAAGAACCATTCGACATATATAAAATCTTCCTTAGAATTTTTAAGAATGGTGCGTAGAAAATAGCCATATTTAAATTGAAAATGCATTAAGACACGTAAAAAACACATTTTTTTCGATTGATGTATACTGTGATGTCAATATTCCTCGACCAAACTTCACAATTTAATTATGTGTATTGTTAGAGGAAAACTTTTAACAGCAATATATATATATATATATATATATATATATATATATATATATATATATATATATATATATATATATATATATATATATATATATATATATATATATATATATATATATATATATATATATATATATATATATATAGATAGATAGATAGATAGATAGATAGATAGATAGATAGATAGATAGATAGATAGATAGATACACAGGTTTGGACCTTAGTTAAAAAGTAAAAAAATAAAATGCAACGTAAATTTTATTTCTCCGATGATTATTATATGTTCCTTGCTTAAAGAAGAACCATTGTACACATATAAAATCTTTGTTAGAGTTCTTACGAGTGGTGCATAAGTAATAACGGTATTTTCTTGAAAAATAAAAATTAACACATAAAAAAAAAACACTGTCGATCCACATATACTTTTTACATCAATATTCTTCTCCTAATTTTCCTGATTTAATCTTCTGTAATCTTAAATGAAAACTAGATAGGAAACATTTAAAAATATTTTTGTGTATAGTTCCGGAACTTAGTTAAATACAGCGAAAAAATTATGTTCCTTAAACTGTCCGTTGCCTCGTAGTAATCCTCTTCTATACGGTCTACCAAACCTCATGACTTGTCTTTTTTCCGTGCAAACAAGCGAAGGCTTTGTGTAACTCCTCTTGGAAGTGTTTGAGCCAGTCATGTACACTGGAAAGTTATTGCTTTTATGTGTGGCTGTGCGTTGCCAGTCATGAAAGGTAAATGCAACGAGGGTTTCGCTGAAATCGTGTGTGTGCTTACTTAATTTCGCAATCTCAGTCGCTCACATGAACATGGAAAGTGTGGCAGCCATTAACGAGGCGGCGTGGAGTGTGGCGTGATGTCCAGCACTACGGAGATTTTGGCGTCATGTAATCACCACGCGCATGCTGCCACTTGAAATCGAGGATGATTGTGTCTCTTTTAAGCTGGTTATGTTCTGGCTGGCACTGACACTGCATCCCTTTGTCACATTAATTATCTCAAAACTTTCCCTCGCTGTTAGCACATTCATCATTCGTATAATTTCATTAATACTCGTATCTTCCGCGAGTTGACAGTGACGAGCAATGTTAAGAAGCATACTAAGATCCACCACGTTACAAAGTTCAGTCCCACACAAGACATGCCTACACTCTTTAGTACGTAAATGCTGCTTTCCTTGACGTGCTGCCTGCAGTGGATAAAGTATTGAATTCTATATAAACTTAGCAGCAAAGGTTGAGCGTATTATTACTGCCGTGGTGGTGGTCCACCGTGGACAAGAAAAAAAAATCATCGGTTGCATATTTGAAGGGCCTGCCGTGTTGGCCAGTGTAGAGAAAATGGCTCTTGACAGATATTCTAAAATATTTACGTGGCAATACATATTTTTCTTTACTCTTTTTCAGCCTGCTTCAAAGTGCAGTTGGAAGTCCAAAGTCCATTTTTTACAATTACATTAAAAGAAAAGTCACGTTCGAATGAATATGCAAATACGATATACTTCAAGCATTCAGACTCTTCTTTTCTTCATGATCTCTGCGTAAGGGGTTTCCCTCAGATCATCAGTGTTCTCTTCCATGCATAAGTCTGCTTCCTCTGTATCAAGTCAGTAACACTACCTGCCTGTGCCCGTATCCAGTGTCATCAGTAAGCGCGTGCCTTGCTTCCTGTAGCATATAACCTCAGGACTTAACAGCAATAAAGAATGTGTGCTTGTAGTTCTTTAAACACTGTGCCTCAATGAAATTTCCAGGAACTGTATAACTCAATCTTTGAAAGAAATCATGCATTGTTTAAACTGAACTGAGTACACTAGGAATGCTACGAATAAATATTTTGATACATTTTTTTTTCTTTTTTTTTCATTCTGTAAAAAAATTGCATCAACACTTAGCATTTACTAGTTATTACATCTGTTGTTGTCGTTGTTGTCGTTGTCGTCGTCGATTTGTTGTTATTGTTAATAGTGTTATCATTACTAGTATTGATATTACCACCACCATTACTAACGCCACACTATTAGTATAATTTTGTATAATATTTTTTTTAACGCAGTGTTTTCTTCTTAAAGCCAAAAAGGACTATCATTTAAATCTTCGAACAAATGTACATAATTTGGACCTACGCTTTAGTCGATGTCCACCAAGCAGAGACTTAATAGCCGGCGTGTGAGAAACTTCACCATTTAGTCAACTTCCCTGACTGTATGTGGTACTGCAGCATCAGAAATTAAGCTGTTCTACCCTTGTGTGTGTGTGTGTGTGTGTGTGTGTGTGTGTGTGTGTGTGTGTGTGTGTGTGTGTGTGTGAGAGAGTGATTGGCCTACCTGTCGCTTCACCACGTGTTTGATTTTAGAGGTGTTGTGTAGTGGGGCAGCGCAAAGGAGTGACAGGTGGTGGTGGGAGCGATGCGGGGTGGCGGTGGGTGGACACGGGATGCATAGTGCCAGAGAGCGATGGGATGTGACGTAAGCATCGAGGGTTATGGAGAGTGATGAGGATGGGGAAGGGTAATGGTCATGGTTAGCAATGGAAGTTAGTCCTTTTCCCGACGGACCACCAAAACTAAACTGTACCTAGTAGTAGTAGTAGTAGTAGTAGTAGTAGTAGTAGTAGTAGTAGTAGTAGTAATAGTAGTAGTAATAGTTGCAGTAGTAGTAGTTGTGGTGGTAGTAGTAGTAGTAGTAGTAGTAGTAGTAGTAGTAGTAGTAGTAGTAGTAATAGTAGTAGTTGTTGTTGTTGTTGTTGTTGTTGTTGCTGTTGTTGTTTTTGTACTCTTGCACCTACCTTTTTCTTATGTTCTTAGTAGTAGTAGTAGTAGCAGTAGTAGTAGTAATAGCAGTAGTAGTAGTAGTAGTAGTAGTAGTAGTAGTAGTAGTAGTAGTAGTAGTAGTAAAAGTACATAAGAACAAATGAAAACAAGAGAAGCTACTAGAACTCACCAGACCTACACGAAGCAATCCCTATACAAAATATACCTATCTACGTTTATCCACTATCATCCCTGTCCATAAACCTTCTGTTAAAGGTCCCTAACAAATCCGCACAAACACCCTGGTTACTGAGTATATTCTATTCATCTGATAGTACCAATATCTTCCTATTACTTTTATAAAATTTATTTCTCCCAAGCTTGAGCCAGTTATTCCTTGTCCTATCCTGACTATTGATCCTGAAGATTTTGTTTGTTACCCTTGCTAGATTCCATATAGCACTTAAAACCCTCTGTCAGATCCTCTCGAGTAGTAGTAGTAGTAGTAGTAGTAGTAGTAGTAGTAGTAGTAGTAATAGTAGTAGTAGTAGTAGTAGTAGTAGTAGTAGTAGTAGTAGTAGTAGTAGTAGTAGTAGTAGTAGTAGTAGTAGTAGTAGTAGTAGTAGTAGTAGTAGTAGTAGAAGTATTGGTGGTAGTAGTAGAAGAAGTAACAATTAAGTTATTTTTCTCTAACCTAACCGCATATTTTTCAAGGCAAACACACTGGCAATCGAAGTCTTCAGAACAATATAAAAAACAGACGAGCAATACACCAGAACACTGTTGTCTTAGCCTTGCCGGACGCTCCCACACTAGTCCCGGAGGCCCCCGAGCATCCTCACCACTTCCCCACCTGCCGCAGGATGTCGTTATGCAGACAAACTACACCTGGCTGCTCCTGCCTTTACCGTCCCGGGCGGCGGCGCGGGGAAAGAATACAGCTGATCCGACGATAAATCCAGCGCCCGGGAGCTCTTGTGCAACATTTACCAGGATAAACACAGAATTTGCATACGTGTTTAGCAGTCTCTATTCAGCTTTACCAGCCAACCGACAGCCACCCTCCTCCCACCCACCCACCAACACACACACACACACACACACACACACACACACACACACACACACACACACACACACACACACACACACACACACACACACACACGCACACACACACACACACACACACACAGATAGTTAGATAGATAGATTTCGATAGATAGATAAAGTGTTTAAAGTGATACAGAGAAAATTACCCATAAATGTTAATATTTCATGCAAAGTTCGTAGTATTTTGCTTAAGCTCTCTTCTCTGTTGGCCGTATTGTGAACAGATAAGCCCGTCACACCTGGATACAGCATCATGCATGGCACCTGACGCCACCCTGTTACGTGGATTAGTGGGTCATCGTCCACTACATTTCTTTCAGATCACTTCTGGAAAATTTCCTTTGTTTTGCTTTAATCAATGCACGCAGCTGGGGAAACCTAGCTCTGCCATGCACACATCATTATTTGCAGTCTTTCTGACGCAAAAAAAAAAAAAAAGTTGCTTTATAAATAATTTATTCTGTTCTTTCTATAGGTTTTGCATCACTGTGTAGCCATGACTCACAGACATATAGTTCTGATAAGGTATATTCCTATTATGTGCATCTAACCAAAGCTTAAAGCATAGCCATCCACTTTAAAGCATCCACTTTAAAGACATAAACAAATTTAACCTTGGCACACAGTTACATGCCTTGCTGAAACCCACAAATGCTACAAATACTTTTAGCTTCTCGCAACATCCATCAACAATCTCACCGTGACTAGACAATCAACTCTTTCCCTCACTACACACACAAAATAGACGCTTTGAACTTTTATTTTTCCCTCTGGATTGTTTTTGCGTTCAGCCCTCAGATGAGCAAAACCTTTCTCCTCTGCTTGCCCGCTCAATGTTGCAAACCTTAAGTGTGCTGTTATGCGAGCCGTCAGCAAGTCAATATTTGATCAGTAAACAGGGTCAGGGTTGAGAGCACTTTGAAGTTACCGTCGCCATTACCGACGCCACACCCGTCTCATTAGCGTCTTGGGGAATAAATAACACTTCTCCTTGCATGTGAGGGAGTGCAGAGACTTGTCTGATATTGTCTGAGAAAAAAAAATCTTTAATAGACGTTGTTTATTATTATTATTATTACTGTTGTTGTTGTTGTTGTTGTTGTTGTTGTTGTTGTTTTTGTTAGTTGTAGTTGTAGTAGTAGTAGTAGTAGTAGTAGTAGTAGTAGAAACAGCATCAGTAACAGGAACAATAACAGCATAACCACAATCAGGATCAGTTCTCATCGTCGGGATGTTCGTGTCAGCGCCTTTGTCACCATACTTGTCATGTTCACAATTGCTGCCATCATCATCATCGATACCATCATGAGTCGTTACTGCATTCAAACTTCATCGCCTCCACCCTCATCATTGTTATGATCAGTGTAATATTCGTTTGGTCGTGAAATTCCTGTCTTACATATTCATTATCATTGCAAAACACCACTTAGGACATTAAAATGTGTCCCTGTCACGGAGGAGCACTTTATCCTACTCAGAGAGAGAGAGAGAGAGAGAGAGAGAGAGAGAGAGAGAGAGAGAGAGAGAGAGAGAGATCCACTACCTTGATTTGCTTCCACCAACTTTTCATGAATGACTCACGTTACATTTTCAGCAGTTAGAGTAACTTTTAAAATGAATTGATAAGAAAGATATGAAACATATATATTACTTGGAATGTAATATGCTGTAAAATAATATAGAAGTGCCTTGAATGAAAAGTCCTTTTAATATGAAAGGATGTAATACCGTAACTCAGCTCTTACACCCAAGATTACTAAGTATTGACGTGGTGCAGGAGTGCGAGCTGATGTAGGAAGACATGAAAGGAATCCTCGTGTGGACATCCTTTCACTGCTGTCTGGCACGTCTCTCCTTAATCACTGAGCTCTGTGAGAAATTTCTTCTTGTTCTAATGCCACCTCTAACCACTATACTGGCTAGAAATTCCAGAACCTATTCTTCTAAACTCTTTTCTTCCTTGTAAACGCTTATAAAGATTTCATTCCTTGTTCTTAGCGTCGTTAATGGTTACATATCGCAGGGAAAGGCTTAATGACGAGGTGATGTGATTGGCAGGTATTGGAATTGTCATTGGTATGGTTGCGACATAAGATTCACAGGGTTAGGTAGGATAGTGCCTTGGTTAACCTATTTTCCTTCTTTTCTCCCTCAGGAATATCGTGTATCGTTGCACCAGGACAGGCATGCGCGGTGCAGCGAGTGCAGTCGTGTGTGGTGCGTGTGGTGTAGCACATCAGGCTCAGCGATCTCTCTCCTCTGTGACTGATGGTTTTAATTTTTCGAGTCTGCACCCATAACTCTTGCTGGCTGGGGTAAGTAGGATTGTTTAATGTACTTTTTGTGCGGACCCTCACGCAATGGGTAGCTTGAACAGGTATAGGTCTATTTTTTTTTTATAAGACATTACTTCTTCCCCCCCCCCTCACACACACACATCAAATCTCCTTCTGTCTTGTGAATCGTAAAGGTGGACAATGCAAGTGTTAATTAGTGGCCTTGGAACATACAGTAAAGTACTACGAACGCTGATAAAACTACTACCAAACACTGACACACACACACACACACACACACACACACACAGAGAGAGAGAGAGAGAGAGAGAGAGAGAGAGAGAGAGAGAGAGAGAGAGAGAGAGAGAGTAGTCCTAGAGTGTTCAGCCCTAAAGAAAAGCACTAAGAATATCAAACTTGTTCAGTTTTACTTCTGGGTCACATACTCTTAAATTTATAAAGTATATTCAAGAGGAACCACAGGCCGACGCGATCACCACAATGCCTACGGATCATCATCATCACCATCATCATCATCATCATCATCATTATCATCATCATCACCACCCTCATCATCGTCATCATTGTAGTCATCATCATTATTGTAGTCGTCATCATTATCATCATTACCACCATCACCATCATCACCACCACCGGGACCTGCGTGCGTGTGTCAGTGTTTCGGCTTCTACAGTACTAACAAATTTAGAAGCTTACACAGTACTCACTAATTTAGAAGTGTCAGACTACTTTGGAAAAAATTATCCTAAAAAGTGAAACTAATGTGATATTCTGACATACTTTTCACTTCAGTGGCTCAATACACGAGAGAGAGAGAGAGAGAGAGAGAGAGAGAGAGAGAGAGAGAGAGAGAGAGAGAGAGAGAGAGAGATTACAGTGACACCCATAAATCACGGAGCTACAGTTTTGACATTTGGCTTGCGGAGGCGGGAGATTAACCAGCAGCAGTGCCCTTTGTCCCTATGTGGTGCTGGCCTGGCTGGGAAATGATATAGTGATGGCTGTCTTTGTTTTAAGCCTTACATGTGGTGTATAATATCAAATTCACGGTAAAGTTCTATGAATTGTGCTTACATGTATTCACTGAGCTTTCATTTCCTCCACAATACTGAATCCCCGGCGCCATATGACCTTTTTCTTGTGGCGCCGTGCACGAAATATTCAAATACATCAGTTATTCAGTTTTCCTTAATTTGTTTATTTATTCATCTATTATCTATTTATCTATCTTTTTTGCTACCGTAGTTTGCCCCTGTTTCCTGACCTCTTGTCTAACCCTTCTGCTTATTATTCATTCAGGTTTTCTCTTGTGTTCCTCCGACTCGGTATGTATATTCTGTTTATATCCATTCGGTCACAGCTGCGCCGCCTTTGAGTCCATCGAAGTGGAAGTTCCTGTGTGGCATCGTGTTTGTGTTGGAGAAAGGCCTGAGACTGGAGTGATCTGGTTTTCCATCAAATAATTCTTTCTTTCTCATTCGTGCTCACTGCAATACAGATACACGCCTCTGTCTTACGGGTGCACATTTCACACACTTTGTTCTAATGTGTCGAAGATGAAAAGCTCTTGTAGTATAAAAATCAAGGCTGCTCACGAGAACACACCGTATAATAACCCTTCATAAAATCAATCAACATCCTTTAGGTCTCTTCCCGAAATAATGCTTGATTTGTTCTAAGACGCACCGAAACTTAATAATAGAACGCCACACATCACATCACATCACATCACATCATCACTATACCACACCACACATCACCACATCCCCTCTTTCATCACGACGCTCACCACCACACAGCGTCGTGGTGTCAAGGGCGCATCGCTGTGACTCTTGACCAGCCGTTGCTCTCTGGGTCGCCAATCACCGCGTTAAAGAAGGGAAAAGGGAAAGAGGGAAGTTGTAATTACAGTGGAGGCTCAATACCTCATCATGACCTGGCATAAAGCATCACTGAAAGAAAAATGCCATCAAGCGGACCATCAACACAGACACACTACCGCTGTCGGAAAGGGTGGGAAAAAAAGAAAGACGTTTTGCTGGTCGCCACTTTGTTATTCGTAAAATATATATATATATATATATATATATATATATATATATATATATATATATATATATATATATATATATATATATATATATATATATATATATATATATATATATATATATATATATATATATATATATATAATAGTTTTTGTATTCATAATGTGCATTCTTATTTGAGACGCCTCTCATTTGATATGAAAAAAAAAAATTACGTTAAAAAGTGATATTGAAAACGTAATTTCTTTAATACTACATGATATTAAAGTCTTTTGGTCTGAAGGCTTAAAAATACAGTTCAGTTTTGACTACGTACACACACACACACACACACACACACACACACACACACACACACTGCGTAACTGAAAGTGATTAAAAATAACATTGGTGTTTTGTTTCGTTATTGCTTTCGTAACAACCTCGTAATCTTTTAAAGCGAAACTTGCACATTTCATTAATTGTTAAACGAGAGTGGTGAACTGTTACACTTTTTTTTTTTTACGTTGCGAGGTTGTCAACGCTTCATTTCTAGTCGTGACACTTGTAAACACTTGTTGATTATGTACTGAAAACTTGTCTCTGCAGATCATGGTAATGAATGAAGAAGAGAGAGAGAGAGAGAGAGAGAGAGAGAGAGAGAGAGAGAGAGAGAGAGAGAGAGAGAGCGTATAGATGGGACAACAATGAAGTCACACAAAAGAACACCAAGGAAGTTCACAACATTCTCTCTCTCTCTCTCTCTCTCTCTCTCTCTCTCTCTCTCTCTCTCTCTCTCTCTCTCTCTCTCTCTCTCTCTCTCTCTCTCTCTCCCTACACCTTTATTCCCGATGCCCTGCCTGTCACGACATTTCCTCGTCAAATAAAGTGCCTCGTAAATTTCATTAAGCGTCGAGGAAGAGTGTGAGAGAACCACGAGACAGAGAGGCGTAACACTAGATAGGAATATAAGACAGCACCGCACCTGAGTCTGTAGCGGTGGTGCGACGAGAGGATGACGAACCCAGTAAGCGGTAGGGACAAACTGGTAGAGCCGCTAAAGCCTTTCTGTGGACAACTCTGCAGCGACTATTACCTCTCACCACCTTGTGTACTAACTAACTTAGAATCTCAGCACCGAGCCTTCAGGGACAGGTGCGGGGAGCGTATAGCCTCAGTCCATTGTTTGCTGGTGACGCAGGAGCACTACAGACCATTGGCGTGCCTGGCCGTCGCTGCGGAGGACCACTTTGTTAGGCGGGCTTGGTGGTGCGGCAGAGGAGGCGGCTGAGGCGTCATGGCGAAGGAACAAAGGGAAGGGAATGGTGAAGGAGAGCTTGCTTGGGTGATCAGTGGCTGCCTTGCGGGTGGTGAATGCAACAACGCATCATGAGGAGGATATATGGTTGTAGCCTTCCCATAGAGTGGCGTGACAAGTGACAGATTTCCATAACTGCAGGCGTTGCTTTGGCGCTTACTGTGATGGTGTCTCTGAGTGAAGGATAAGTGACAAGGTGGCGTGTCTGGCCGCCTGCATATTCGTCGTCTATTTATTTGTGTTTGCCGGAGAGACAGACAAAGGCGAGGGCCGCTGTTCACGTCAGGAATGAGACTCATGTTTGTACACGTCCGTGAAACATGTTATGTGAGAAGTTAATTAAATTGTTTCGTCGGTGTTTGGTTCAACGTTTTGAATAATTAGTTTACTTTTCCCAGTGGCGGGAACCTTCCCGGCCAGACGCACGCCTCCAGGTAGCAAGGAGGCCGGAATGCGCCCTTTTTTTTTTTTTTAACTAATATAATCACAATTACGTACATGTTAAATATACCTGTGAAAACCTGCCTCTCCATGATCTTGTTTATATATATATATATATATATATATATATATATATATATATATATATATATATATATATATATATATATATATATATATATATATATATATATATATATATATATATATATATATATATATATATATATATATATATATATTTTTTTTTTTTTTATTTTTTTTATTTATTTATTTTTTTTTTTGACAACGTTTTTTTTCTGTTGTCATGAGCTACTAAATAAAAAATTAGTGCAGCTCAGTAGTGAACAGAAGCAAACTACGTACGTCGTATGTATATGTAAACGTAATGTTAATTGTGGGGTTCGCCTGAGTTTCAGACACGGCGCGGTAGTGTTACACTAAATATTCTGATCATTTCCTCTTGTCAGGAAGTCTTGCAATACTTGACCCATTGAAACTAATACCACCATCGAGATAATCTCATTTCAACCATACTCCTGCTTCGCTGGGCTAAGACACAGCCAGACCCCGTTAGAAACGATTGGTGTTGCTATGTTGGGCTGTCACCGTATTAATAGTCAAGTGACAAGTTTTGTAATAGTAAAGGAACCTGCCTGGTGGAGGAGAGGATGTTTTATAAATTAGATTTAATTATGAAACTTCAATGGGTGGAGCAGCAGTCTGCTTGGCCTGGTGGAAGGCTGCTCAAACCTCACGTAGGAGAGAGAAAAAAAAAAGGGATATTTCCCTTAAGCTCAGATATATTTTATCAAAGTAAGTGAGTTACGACACACTCGAGGCACGCTGAGGAACGCCGCTCAGTGATACATATACCATTAGTACAAGACATCATGGACCACTTCACTTCCCTGTAAGCAAGAGAGGAAAGCGTGATGCGAGTCTCTCATAGTTACTGAGTTCTGCTCTATTTGCTGTCATACGAGACGAGACTAAATGTTCGTCAGTGCACGTTCCTGGAAAATGATATATGATATATGGAGTAGAAACTTGGGCACTTAAGAAGACAGGAGAGAGAAAGTTGGAAAGAACAGAGAGAGGATGAGGTGGATAACTGTTGCGTCACTCTGAGAACATCTACGGAATGAAAAAAGTGAGAAGGACAGCAGGAGTGGAGAAGATAAAAAAATTATAAAGTTTGGTTACATAGTAAGAAGAGGAGACCAGGAACCAATTAAAAGCGCCTGGAGAGAACCAATTGAAGGTAGAAGATCGAGAGGAAGTGAGGGATGGAATTGCGGTAGAAACTACAAAGGATGAGAGTCACAGAGGATGATGCAAGGAACAGAAACAACTGCAGGAGAATCGTAAATGGCGCCAATTCCTCACTCTAGGGAAATGGATAAAGAAGAACAAAAATGTCTCTTGAAGGCCCTCATGCAGTTGCCATTCACGTCTGGGATCAGCAGGTTCTTCCACGCCCCGCACTAAACGCGATGTCCTTCTTGTCCTCGGCTTCTGATATCACGAGCAGCCTCACCAAAGGGCTACTGGTTCATGGGTGAAAGAGGAGCGTTCATGATGTACTGACTAGTGCGTTTCAGCTTCGTATTAAGAAATGATTTGCCCTCTCACCACGACTGGTTTTATAGACCACAGAGATGAGTAGACTATTTCTCATGTTAATAATGTAGAAATCTATTTAATCTGTCACTACGCAGAACTATAAAAACACACTTAAAAACCAGTATATCTTCAACTGGAGCCTTTTCAAAGTAGTGGAGGTGCGGTGTAGAAGTGTGTCATGATTTGGTCCTTATTCCCAACCTTCTAGTGTGGGCGGGGATTCCTGTCACTGTTTGAGGTGTCAGCGGGTGAAGATCTCTCAAACTTTAATGGACTCTAGGTCTTGGGAAAGCGTGAAATAATGTTTGTGTTTTGTGTGTTATGTTATATGAACTTTTACCTTTACCAACAAACTTACTTTTCTCTGCGAACGTCATGATTGAGAGAACATTCAGTTGCTTTCATTTAGCGATATTTTTTCTCGAAATGGAAGATCAGGATGTGAGTTCAAACGTTCGTAGAATTTAACACTGTGGCATTTGATTTCCCAGCGCTGAGTGACACGTGCCGGTCCTCCTTTGTCGGTGTTCGCTGAATTTAGAGTGAGTGCTGGCCTTGATTACCCGCTCGGCGACGGCCATTAACTTGCACCGCCAAGTTAAAGATGTAGTGTTTTGATCAAGTCGTAATCAGGGGAGTAAAGAAAGATTCAGCCTGCAGCGGGGTAGTTAAGGACAATTGTGCCTGCAAGAATCCCAGGTGATGAGAGGAATGTAATTAAAGGCTGGTTAGCATAGACAGCACCGGCGCAGGATCATCAGAGACACAGCAAAGATCACACCAAGGGCTTCATTCAGCACCGCCAACACTTGTTTTTCCCTCACTCCGCGTGGCTGGAATAGAGCTTGGCAGGCCCTAATGACGCTTACATATCCTGACCTAACCTAACCTAAATATACATAACCTAACCTGACCTAACTAACCTAATAATGCGTAACCTAATCTAACCTGACCTAACTTAATGATGCCAAACTTAACCTAACCTAATGATGCCTAACCTAAACTAACCTAACCTAACCTTACCTAACCTAACCTAACCTAACCTAACCAAACCTTACCTATTGAAATCTGCCTTGGTGGTCATTCGTGAACCATCGTGAGGCTACAACCACCATGGGTCCACTCCTTCCTGCCACACCAACTAGGCAACTTAAGCCTTTCTACTACTCCATCTACTTGGTTACTCTCATCTACTTCCACTGAACTTGCTGACAGAAACCCTCATAAACATCTAAGAATCCAATTTGTTTTGTCATTGTAGGTTAGCTAGAGTAACGACTGATTGATACCTTCACATCAAAATTTAATGCATCCTCGCGCAAGCAAATAAATAGATAAACAAATAAGCAAATAAATAAACTAGTATAACTTATAGTCTTAAGCGAAATGGTGAACATCAAGCTCCATTGCAATAAAAGCACAATATAGTTTTCTTTTTATGTGCGCAGGGCTTGGCAGCTAAAAGTCTGGTTAATGCACACGGATAATGCTTGAGCCGCACTTGTATCTCGCTAAAAATACTTACACTGAGCGGTGAGTGGAGCCAAACACTGCTAGGATATACAGCACTGCCGGGCACACGACGCTCGCCTGTCACGATGTAATGTTGGAACTAAATAGGGAACTGATCATAATTTAATTCCAAATATATCTAAGGAAAATAAGATGCAAATGACAATCTCTCTCCCATGCGCCACACTACTCGGGATCAGAACAATTATGTTACTTAATACATAAGGTTAATTTGGTTCTGGAATATACGAAATGCGAGGAAAGAATGTTAATTATCCTTATACGTGATTTGTAGTGAAGAAACACTAATAGGAACAGATTTAGTACAGAACAAGAAATATCAATGGAAAATGTGTACGTAATATTGACCTCGATTGAAATTAAATAAAATGTATTGACAGATCAGTAGTAGGCAGCTGCAGTAGTGAGGCAAACAGGAAGTCATGAAATACACGCTACCAACACCATTACTAACACCAGTTAAGAAGTAAAGAAAACATGTGTCTTGTGTATATCTTTGTATCACGCTGAGGGAGGCAGGTGTTGATGTGGCGTGATGGGGAGCGGTTCCTTAGGTGCAGTGCGCGGCCTCGCAAGACGGGGAAGGTGTTGTAATCATGATGTAAAGTCGCTTTCTTCACTTTAACCTGTCAAGCCTCAAGCCTCAAGTGAAGCTTTACCATGAGGACTGCCTGCGGCGCCACACCTTGCTTAAAACTACACAGTGTTGCATGAAGACGGTGATGGTAGTAATTATGTTCTCTCTCTCTCTCTCTCTCTCTCTCTCTCTCTCTCTCTCTCTCTCTCTCTCTCTCTCTCTCTCTCTCTCTCTCTCAGCTAGTTACCAAGTCTGTCGTACAATAACTTCATTTTTTCTTATTATTTTTTTATCATCTCTGTGCCTCATAAATAGTCCCACACACTCTGAGCTCGCTGGTCCTCCTCGCCACACGCAATTACCTCGCTAATCTCAGTGGGAAGGCGCACCAGTGTTCCCCGAGACAGATCCTTCATTAGAGGCGGCAAGTTTGGGCGCTTATCACACTAATCACGGCGAAGTGTTTCTTAATTCACCAACGTGACTTCAGTATCTTTTCTTCTTGGATCATTTGCTTTATAACTATTTTGTTAATCTTATGTTGTGGGGCAAATGTTGGTGTTTCTTTTAACCTGCAGCAGTGGGCGTGAAGCTCCTTGTGTCTTTGGGTTTCTTGCTGTTTCTTACGACAGAGAAGGTTCCGTAGTTAGTTGTTATTATTCTCAGTCCGTCACTTGCAATGTTTTGTAAGACGACTGGTCCTCACTTACTCCTAGAACATGAGTAAGACTATGATCGAAAATGATTTATCCTGTTATTATATTCCACAGATCAATGTACTTATTTGTCAAGTTATCTCTGAATTCATATATTATGTTGTCTTTTTCTTTATTTAGGATGTCCTGGGATATAGTATAGTGGGCCACGAGATCTTAACTTTTCTTACCTTACCTTACCTCACCTTACGATGTCATTACCAAACCCTCACATACCCTGAACACTACCAACTCACCACTTTCCCCTGTACTCTCCAGCCTCCTTCTTCACTCTCTCCAGACACACTACTCCCACACACAACAGTTTCCTCCCTCTTTCCATAACACCCAAACGCGCTTCCACAACACACTCCCGCATCTCAGTCCGACAGCAGAGTAGATAACATTACAATGGCAGTCATAACAAAGATCAAGTATCTGTTTATTGGCTTGCCTTAGGAGAGAGAGACGAGAGGGAGAAGACGGGTACGAAATGTGGCAAGTGGAAGTGAACAGAGAGAGAGAGAGAGAGAGAGAGAGAGAGAGAGAGAGAGAGAGAGAGAGAGAGAGAGAGAGAGAGAGATTTATCCTCTGAGATTTGGAACAATTACAGTTTCTATGCCATTTTCTTTGGTATCAAGGCGCGGCAGAATGATTTTGTTAGACGAATATTTGGGTCGTGGGGATGAAAGGAGGAGTAGTTTTCTGACCTTTCTTCCTTAGGTACAGCTGGTACAGAGATATGAACAGACCCTAGTGTGTTCTCTACTTTCTCGTATCTAGGATGAGTCTGCCTTCCATCAAGCCATTCCGTCACTTTATCGTGTGAGGGAACTGCATACCTGGGTGCTTCGCCAACAGTGCAGATCATGATGCTTTCTGCAATTGTGAAGTCGGTTTGGCTACCTCTACACATACTCTGCTCTGCATTGTTGGTTGCGACACCTACGTCTCACCTCCGCAATAATAAGTGTTAATAGGTACACGAGTAAGAACATAACCGCCTGACATTCCGCCTCTTTGTTGTGTTGGTAAGGGAACAGTGCTTGCCTCCATTTATAAACTTATTTGACTATAAACATCAAGCGTGACAAAAACAACCCTTACTGAGGTCGAAAACTATCCTGTGATGATAATTTGTGACCTTTGCCCTGACCTACGAGATGAATGGTCTGCAACATTGGCTCTTCACCTGCATGTACGGTTGCGGATCTTCAGTACCTAATAACAAATCGAGTGGAAACTGTCATATGACGCTAATCCGTGACCTTTGGCCTGATGTATAAGGTCAACATTCTCCACCACGCCCCTCTCATTTACATAAACCACGAAATGTCCCTTTTGAAATATTCTACCTGTGATTTAATTCATATTGACCTATCTGGAACCGGATTTCAATCCCCCAGACAAATATCATCAGATTTGATATTATATCTTCAGCTCCCATTACACACACACACACACACACACACACACACACACACACACACACACACACTTTCCAGTAGTGTATCAGATGTTATCGCTGTGTTGGTACGGAGGCTTCGTACCTGTAAGTAGCACTGTACATCTCCTGAACCTTCAGTATTGCTCCAGCATTACGTCAGACCACAAGGTAGATGATGGACATGTAATGTTCAGGTAGCGAGGGAAATGTTTTCTCCACAAAATAAGTGAACATTTCCTGATGCCGCCACGGATAAGCCGCAGCTGTTTCCTGCCACTGTTGGATGCAGGCTGTCAATTATTCCTTACCTGAATTATTTGCAGGGAAGTGAACTGCATAAAATGTGGAGAGGTGAGCCACGTAACCTTCCATGCGTGATGTTGTCAACACGGCTGCCAACTCATTGTAATAAAACGTGGATACATATTTAGTGGCGGGAGGAAAGGCTGAACTGTTTTCCATCCTGCACACCGCGACTGTTCACGGCACGAGACGAAAATGTAGGAGTAGCTTGTGGTCATTTGGGTTTAGATTGCAACTGTACTGAATCACTGAACGTGTCATTATATCTTCATGTTCGTGAGAGTTTAAGTAAGTCTCCTTCAAAGCAATGAGTCCAAACCAGGCTGCTGTACAAGCCGTGCGAAACATTTCACTGAAGCATCACTCTCGTACTGCATTCTTTTTTCTTTTTTTCATTAGAATGCGGAAATAAATCTAAAAGTCATTGTGGAAAGTATTTTGTCACTCCGTAAAACATAACATAATAATCGAGGTTATCATGATGTTGATATTTCACATTGTCCAGCTAATCATGATTCATCAGCTACGACATTTCATTTCAGCGTAAAAGTTAGTAGGAACTTAAGTAGCGAGGAGAAAAAAAAAAGCATTGTTGTGTTGCTTGCGTGTCAGAAAACATTCCCAGAACAGTTTTTAAAAATTAATGGCTTCCAATATTCAAGTTTTTAAAATAGATTATCTGCGAGTGTTACAGTAATGAAGGAAGACAATTTCAAAGTTTTTCGATACATGGAAATGAAACACTGAAACAAATGGCTTTCCCTTGTATGAAGCAGAAAGGAGCAGCTCGGTGCCGGGACGTTTCTAAGGGCGCCTTGCTTCTGCCGTTAGGAGGGAAAGGCGTTACTTTTTTTAAGAAGAATATTTATTACCTATATTTGTTCAATTATTTACTTACTAACTTACTTACCTACCTACTTACTTACTAACTTAATGATTTATTTATTTATTTGTTTATTCATTTTGTTTTATTTGTTTTATTTTATCTTATTTCAGGAGGCAGAAATCGGATCGAGTAAACTACTAAGGTAAGTTTTCTGTGGGAGTTTGTATAGAAAATATGGAACAAGAAAATAAGGCTTTAATGCATCATAAGCACTTCATCATTACTCACCAGTAATGAACAAAACACAAAGGTCGGGTGTTGCGAGAATACAGCGTGTGAAATGTGAAGAACCGCCTCACTGATCCCGAGGCGTATTTGGCGCCGATACTGATGTGCGTCAGAACGGTTTTATCAGTGCAGAAATTATAGTTTACTGTTGTCTGCCAATGTATGTTAGAGAGGGATAGAAAAAACAATCTTCGTACAATATAAAGAAAGGAACAAAGGCCTGAAATAAATCCTGTTTAATTCTCGATCACGCTCATAAACTGCATGTCACTAAAAAATACTCATTAAATTAACCTTTTTTTTTTTTTCTTCTTTCTGCGTGTGTGTTTGCCGCCACTCCGCCTCATACTCATTGATCTTTATTGCAGCATTCACAACTGGTGGAATAAAAACAAACAGCCTATCGTGGGAAAAAAAAAAAAAGAGATCATACGATAAACACAGCCACTCTTCTAACCCCGGTGATCAAACCAATAACAAACACCACCACCTGCCGTTCAAAGCAAACCCATCAATACTTTCCATGACGGAGAAAAACAACAGACCAACAGTTCATTTAAGTCCCAATGCCAGGTATTATTTTAAGGCTGAAGAACAAACATGAAGCACGTTAGTATCGCATGACTGGTGCTGGTGACCGCTCAATGAGTCATGCGCAGTTATGGACAAAGCTGGCCTGTCACACTTACGGGCCTCTTTGTGTCTGTAGGGCAAACGCGGTAACTGGTATTAAAGATTATTGTTTTGTCTCTCAACAGCTGGTGCAGGGGAGCTTAGGTAAGGACGTGTAGAACTATGAAGTGCTGCGTTTTGTGGTGAGTTGGTGTTGTTGGTGATGGTGGTGCTGGTGTTGTTGTTGTTATTGTTGTTATTGTTGAGAGAGAGAGAGAGAGAGAGAGAGAGAGAGAGAGAGAGAGAGAGAGAGAGAGAGAGAGAGAGAGAGAGAGAGAGAGAGAGAGAGAGAGAGAGAGAGAGAGAGAGAATTTGAATGCAGTGCCGATGAAAACAGAACAAAAAACAGAATTAAAAAGATTTGGATATTACAACAAAATCGTGATGGACAGAGATACCGTTGTGTTGTGGTGGCGGACACGTGGGTCGTCATTGCAGCAGGGCGGGTGGAGGGGGGGGGGGTCGTGTTCCTCTAAAGGCGTGTCTGGTTCCTGCCTGTCTGGTGTCTGGTCGGCAACGGGTTCAGACGACATCACCGGACAAGCTGGCGGGGGTTTCCGTAATCGCCGCATGCTTTCCGCGGTCTTGCACTGTCTGAGGAAGCTGTTTGTCTCCCTCTTGCTGGTATTGACGGAGGAGGCCGAGCAGGAATCATCTCAAGTTAAGGGGTTCGGTGTGCTTCATTCCTGCCACTGTTACCGCCAGCTTTCATGCGGGATTTCGTATTATTATCATTGTTGTTGTTGTTGTTATTATTATTATTATTATCATTATTATAATTATTATCGTCTTATTCTTAATAAATTTTATTATTTTTGTGCTTATCAACAATCCATCCTTTGTGCGTATCCGTTAAATAATGGTTAATTCTCTTGAATGAGTGAGAGTTCCGCGGCAGCATCGGCGAGGCAGCGCAGCATCAGAGGCTGTCCCTGATGACACAACCAATGGAGAGCCAGATGTCCTGCTGAAGGCTGACATGATACATTAACCGGTCCGCCGAGACGCGTCCTCAGCCATAGAGGTACTTGGGCATTCTGATGTTTGACGGAACCTCGGCGGGTAATGGTGGAGGTGACCAGTCGCCTTGGCGTACTTATTCCCTCAGTGCCTGGGTTATCTCTGCAGCAAATTACAACAGGAAAAGATTCTTTGATGATTACCAGCACAGGACTTTCATTAGCGAGCTTCATTGCACTGGAGTGTTTAAAGCTGTTGGCCTCAAGATTTACTCCAAGCAAAGCTGGCAGACTGAACACCAATAACAAAATCAAAGGTACATCAGAATCAGGCTCACCAAGGTCATGGTCAGTTCATCCACGCTTCCTGAAGAAATTTCTCGGGTAGCCAAAAATATAACTTTTTTTGTGGAAATCATTTATCAACACTGGACTTTTTTTTTTTTTTTTGAGATAGACGAGAAATGAAACTTTTTTTTGTCAGCTTTCATGGTGAACATTTTTTCCACGGAAGCATAGCGAGTCTCTCTCTCTCTCTCTCTCTCTCTCTCTCTCTCTCTCTCTCTCTCTCTCTCTCCTCTCTCTCTCTCTCTCTCTCTCTCTCTCTCTCTCTCTTTAAGCTTAGAACGAACGTCAAAAGTAGGAGTTTGTAAATAAAATGCCTTCTGTCAGACCGAGCAAGGTGGAATCCGCAGCCCTCACTGGGAGAATTTTCTCTGCCAAATGCGGAGTTAAATGATCGGGGGAAAAATTACCCCATGCCACTTTATCTTTGTCAAAGGCTCGCAAAATGAGGCAAACGCAGACTATAATGACTGGCGAATATTTCACTATTTAGCAAACGTTTGGCAGAAATATATTGTGGCCCTGTCCTTCCCTCCCTACTCCTCCCACTACCCCCTTCTCTTCCCCCTTCCCTTCTCCCTTCCCCCTCCCGTGATCAACACAATCATTGCCGCTCGTGTCCATTCCGAGCTTTTAATTGAGGGGCGGGAGGGGTTGGAGGGACGAGGACGGGGATGGCTTTTGGGGGAACCGTGAAGGGGACGGCTTGGTGGGACGAGTTTAGCGGGGCAGGGTAAAGGCTAACTGTAGGGGACAAGGAGGGACAGAGCAGGTGATGGCTTGGAAGGACAGGGATTAGTTTGAAGGGAGCAGGGTTAGAGGAACGGGGAAAGGCTTAGATAGTCAAGGTAGAGTTTGGCTTGGAAGGACAAAACAGGGACTGGCTTGGAGAGATGGATTTGTTTGAAGAAGGCAGGACAGGGCCCGGCTTGGAGGGACAGAGTAGGATGTGGCTTACAGGGGATGAAGGGCTTAATTAAAGGGGAAGATCAGGAGCTGGTTTTCAAGATGAGGTCAGGAACTAAATTGGAAGGGAACGTACTGGTTTGGAGGAGCGAAACACACTGGCTTGGGCTTACAGAGTCGTCATCTTACAGAGTGAATGGAGTGGCTTAGAAGGGCGGGGCCTGACTGAAGTTTTACGGCTGCGGGTGTTGAGTTGGAAGGATCATAAGAGTGCAGTGAAAGTATCCAGTAGTAGAGTAATAGTAGTAGTAGTAGTAGTAGTAGTAGTAGTAGTAGTAGTAGTAGTAGTAGTAGTAATAGTAGATGTATATAACATTACATTCGTACACTTGATAAACCAGTCTGAATAAATCTTAAGAATGTTGGCATGATATCTTGGCGCATATAAGTACTGTTCTTTTTTCATTATCCTACACTGTTTTTCCTATGTCCATTGTGTACTACTTTTAATACTCCTAGGTCAAGCTGATACTTTAGTGGGGGGGGGAAATATTGTCCTCAGATCCAGTGAAACGATACACCAGTGCCATCTAGTGGGCCTGGACACAATACCTTACCGAGCCATTATGTGCTAAGATGACAGACGCTTCAGAACGGAGAGCAAAAAGTAAAGTTTCCTCATTTAATGTATTGGACGGTCGTGGGTGCCTCTTCTCTCCTTATAGTTATCTAATGTTTGTGTGTGTGTGTGTCTGTGTGTGTGTGTGTGTGTGTGTGTGTGTGTGTGTGTGTGTGTGTGTGTGTGTGTGTGTGTGCATACTGTTTGCAACTCCCGAGGCTCATGTTTTGATCCATATTTCTATCAGAATCGCAACGCGGCACATCTGCTTTCAGAGTTGCCACAATTTATTACATTAATAGGAAATCGTAAAGCCTCGCCAAGTTTTCTCTTCCCGAGACTGTGGACGTGAAGCCAAAAATATGTCCAGCATTTGTTCATCTCGCTCTCTTCCATCCAGGCCATACAGAACTGGGCTCTCTCTCTCTCTCTCTCTCTCTCTCTCTCTCTCTCTCTCTCTCTCTCTCTCTCTCTCTCTCTCTCTCTCTCTCTCTCTCTCTCTCTCTCTCTCTAAAGCTGAACTCTTCACTCACATCTTTGTTGAAAGCCAGTGTTAGACGATTTCATGTTTTTTTTTTTCCTCCGCCTCCATCTCCATTCGACATGATAATGCTCACCATTATATTTTCTTCCAAACTACGCCTTCTTTTCTCCGTTGAGGCGGTGTTGGTCCCAATGGCGTGTCTCTGATTTTTATTTGTGCTTATGTACTCACTCCATCTCTCAGTCAACCACATTTATTTTTTTTTTTTTTTTCTATTTCATGAGTTATACAACTTTTCAACATTTCTCTTATTCAGAAGGTAGCGTGGGTTTTCATTCATGCTGAGAAAAAAAAAAATTAAGCTTTTTCCTTGAATCCTTCACTCCTATAACTTTGATTTCTTAGATCAACATTTCATTAATCAACTCTTGCTTTATTTGTTATGATAAAGTTTGGTTTTCTGTGTCTCCTTGTTTTCCCTCGATGCTAACTCAATACAGGGTCGTTTTTTTTCTCATTTGTGAGTGAACTTCAGCAACAATAGCTAACTAAGGCTGGTCAAAAAGACAAAAGTTCTTCTTATCATCAACTCTTCCTTTAATTAGCTGTCTTCACCTTTCTCTACACCTTTGAAGTAGTGGATTTGTTGCGTTCATAAACTTATGCCTTCCACTACTGCATCATTGGATTATAACAACACTATTCTCGTCGTATCTCAATGATCTCCAACTTTCTTCCTTGCCTTAGACAAGTGGAGACAATTAATAATCTCTCTCTCTCTCTCTCTCTCTCTCTCTCTCTCTCTCTCTCTCTCTCTCTCTCTCTCTCTCTCTCTCTCCATCTCTCTCTCTCCCTCTCTCTCTCTCTCTCTCTCTCTCTCTCTCTCTTTATCTCTCTCTCTCTCACCTTAAACGCTCTAACCAAACGCAGACTTTACTTCTCCATCTCCATTTCGCTTCAGACTTTTCTCCAACTAAAGATTTTTCGTGGTTTTCACTCAAGAAGCCCGCGCCTTTATTTTGTGTTTATTCCTGGCTGGCTTATCTAGGACGCGGTCTCCTTCGATCTGCCTCCCCTTTTCCTCCACGTGACTGCGAGAGAGAGAGAGAGAGAGAGAGAGAGAGAGGAGAGAGAGAGAGAGAGAGAGAGAGAGAGAGAGAGAGAGAGAGGGGGGGGGGTTACTGATTATTAAGAAACGACTTCTACATTTAACTCTCTCTCTCTCTCTCTCTCTCTCTCTCTCTCTCTCCTCTCTCTCTCTCTCTCTCTCTCTCTCTCTCTCTCTCTCTCTCTCTCTCTCTCTCTCTCTCTCTCTCTTACCTGTCAGTCTTGGTTCAACACAGTGGCGGCAGAGGTTCATTCCATTATTCTTGGTTCGCGAGCCAGGGATCATTTCAGTCTGTTGGAACCTCAGTCTGGATGTACCTGCAGCATTAAGACGTATTTGGACAGTATACCAAAAACAATACGCCGTGTCCTGCTACTAGAACATAATACAATCTGGGCTTTCGTATTGTTCCTCCTTGGATGACGGTCCTGATAAAAATAAAGGGGAAAAAGAGAAGGAAAGAAAAGATACATTCACATTTTCACTACCAATTCAGGAGTGGTTTGTAGGTTGGGGGTTTGCATTCGTGTGTGTGTGTGTGTGTGTGTGTGTGTGTGTGTCTGTGTGTGTGTATGCAGTTTTTGTCATAAACATCATTTTTTTTTCTTATTATGAGAAATTATGTATAGTTCCTCCAGTCTTTCTTCTCCACACTTTACGACGCAGGGGGTGGAGTGGGTGGTGTCTGCTTCCTATGTGTGCGGTGCTCCTCGCCTCAGCAATGTAGCTCTCCCTTTAATTACGGAGTGAGAACAGCCTTGTAAATCTGGTATAATTGTTTTGTACCATTTTCGTTTGCTTTGTGCAGTCTTCCTTTTAACGCTCAGTGTATATCCTTTCTGCGGTAACACTCTGTTGGCGTCGTTACGAGACACTGGTGTTTTTGAGGGTGTGCCTCCTCTGGTTATTGTTCCTGCCTGGTAATTACATGCTGGTACACGATGTGGATCTAAAGTCATTCTCTGTCAATATTTTTTTTTATGTCATCTGTTTCTATTCTATTATATTCTATTCTAAAAACACTTTTGTGCCACTAATAATTTTAAAAGGCTCTAGTTGAAGTGTACACGTGTTTTTAATGATGCTGTTTATGGGTCTAGCGACAGATTAACGTGATTTCTATATTATTAACAGGAGAAACACTATTGAGAACCCAACTAATTATCTCTGTGGTCTTTGAAAATGGTCGTGATGGGAGAGCAAAGCGTTCTTGAATATGGGCTTCAGTAAGATTAACGTTGGCTTGATAACACATAAGTAATTCCTTCCATCTCTACGGTACCCTGACTAGCTGATGTGTGCTAGAGGCTCGAACCTTCATTCAGATACCCACACTGATTAATCTTTGCTTCGCTTTGCATTTTGATTTTTTACCAAGCACGTATAAAGGGCAACGAAAAACTTGGGGGCATTTTTTTTTTTAAGATCTGCTGTTCGTTTATTTATACAGGACACATTAATGGATTGCTTCCTTTCATCTCTCGCTGGAATATTGAGGAAATACAACCGACCTTCCCGCACCAAACACTCAGCTATGCCTTCCCTCCTTTCTTCCTTCGTTCCTCCCTTCCCTCCTTCCTTCTTTCTTTCTTTCCTTCCTTCCTTCCTTCCTTCCTTCCTTCCTTCCTTCCTTCCTTCCTTCTTTCTTTCCTTCCTTCTTTCTTTCCTTCCTTTTTTCCTTCCTTTCTTCCTTCCTTCCTTCTTTCCTTCCTTCTTCTTTCTTTCTTCAACGTCACGTCTCTTGCACCACACACTGTACACCTACCCGCCACCAAGCTACCACCAGGCATTTCCTACTTCCTTCCTTCCTTCCTTCAGAGTCACGTCCCTTCACCACACACCTCATACCTTCCCGCAGCAAGCCACCGCCAACCCTTCCCTCCCTCTTTCCTTCCCCCCCTTCCTTCAGTTTCACGTCCTGTCCGCCACACCTCACAACGCACACCTTTCCTCGCCACGAGCTGTCCACAACCACTTCGCTGAACATACCAGATGGAAAAATGAACCAGCACTAGCTTTTACCTGTCTTACATATCGCACGTGTTGATGGTACCGTCTCGCTGCACACGTACCGCCGGCAGCTCGTATGTCTCAGCTCTTTTCGCTTGATTCCAGAAGGCAGAGACTCCTAGCGGCTGTATTGAGATTTACGGTTCTCGGAGGGGTCATATCTAGCAGTGTATATTGCTCACCCGCCGCCGCCCGGTCGCTTAATTACAGGCGAAATGCCTTCGTGTTTGGTCTGTACGGTCTTTTATTTAGGTGTTGATTGCTGTAACGTTACGTGAATATATACGTGTGTTGAATAACTTGGATTTTTTATTTTTTTTATATATATGTTAAATTAATATATAATATTTTAGTTACTTTTGCCTTCATCGTAAAAAAAAACTCTCATCTTGAACTTAGAGAGTTATTTGCAAGTATAAGTGAAAATATACAAGACAAGCTTCATCATTAAGGATGCACAGATGTATTCCTACCACTTTCTCTCAAAAAAGAATAAAGAATAAATCAAATAAAAAATATCTCATCTTGAAACTAAAGACTTTTTCGAAAGTATAAGTGAAGGCGCACGAGACAAGCTGCATCACTAGGGATACGTAGATGTATTCCTGCCACTTCCCTCCCCAGATGAATTCCTGCCACCCTCCCCGCGCGAGACGCGTCCTCAGCGGACCCAGACGACACTCCTCGGCCCGTGGTGTCAAGTTACTCACGTTCCGAGAGGGTGAGGAAGGCTATGGTGATAATGAGGTTAATTGATATAATGGAGAGAAGACAGGTCCAGGAGAGAGAGAGAGAGAGAGAGAGAGAGAGAGAGAGAGAGAGAGAGGAGAGAGAGGAGAGAGAGAGAGAGAGAGAGAGCGAGAGAGAGAGAAGGACTGACTGACTGACTGACTGACTGACTGACTGACTGACTGACTGAACTGACTGACTGACTTAGGAATAGACAACTCTAACTCTTTGCCAGACAGCACGTACAGTAGGTCCTATGATCTACACAGTAAGCGAACCAACACAGCCAGCAGGAGGCATCGCTGAAGTGTGCTCCCTGCAAGCTGAACCGAGTGAGTTGTGTAAGCCTACGCCAGTGTGTAAGCCGAGAGGTGATTGTCTGCTGCCGTAAATTGACAACTCAGTGATTTTTTATTATTTTTTTTTACGATGTTTTACAATGAAACAAAAAAAAATATCAATGACTCTTTCGGTGATTTTGTCCAGTTGGAAGCACAGCCGTCACACACCCATCGTCAATACACAAAACTATATCAGATTTTATTTCTAATGAAACTATATATAACAATAATGATTGCCAAAACAGTAATAATGCCACATAACTGATGTGGCGGCTGTGTGACGGCAGCGCTCCCTGATTCTCACGTACTTGACTTGACGGCAGAGTCGGCGGTGTATTCATTTCATATAGTTTGTTTAGCATTCTATTTTCATATAGTAATTTTGAGTATTGTAACTGTTATTAAATTTTAATATTTACGAAATGTAATAAAATGCCAACTGCGACATCATTTAAAAACATTGGCAAAAAAAAATATATAAAAATCACTGAACTGTGAATCAACTCTCGGCTTACAAACTTGGTTAGGCTCAGTCAGCTTGGTTGGTTCAGCGATCCAGTGAACGCAACACAGTATTAATCAAGGTCACGCTTTACTTAAGAGAACAAGTATATGCAGTTCAGTTCACTTGACCTCTGTATGCATTCTCATAAGACAGGCATGAAGTATATAACTTTCCAGTCTTTTTTTTTTTCTGATATTCTTTGTGATGCAAGGAAAAAAATTGTTCCCATTATACCAAGACAATGCTGGCCACACTCTTACAAAGAAATAACACTGTTTGGTCTCCTGAAGGGAAAACATTGATATTGAAGTTCAGCACTGCAATGTCTTCAGTCACTCCGTCTCGCTGGCTTGCTGGAAAAGAAACACCGAAGTTTTATCAAGACTGCAAGACAGACCTTTGACGTCACACACACACACACACACACACACACACACACACACACACACACACACACACACACACACACACACACACACACACACACACACACACACACACACACACACACACACACACACATACACACAGGATGGAATGAAACAAATTTTGATAATAATGGTCATAATGATGATAGTAACAACAATGATGATGATGATGATGATGATGATAATAATAATAATAATAATAATAATAATAATAATAATAATAATAATAATAATAACAACAACAACAACAGCAACAACAACAACAACAACAACAACAAACCAACCAACCAACCAACCAACCAACCAATCAAACAAAACAAACAAACAAACAAACAAAAATAAGATCAGTTTTGTTTTGCCTTTCGTTTTTTTCGTTGTTAGGTTCGTAAAGGCCGGCTAGAAATATGTGTGAATAATGCAGTGTGAAGCAGGGCAGGTCAGGCAGCCTAGGGGATATTAGGCAGGTCCCTCACACAGCTGCAGGACGAGGCGCACTGCGGGGCTGGGAAACAAAAAAAACACGTCCCATTATAAACAAGGATATTTGACAACAAGACGCAGTAACTCATCGCTCCCCTCGGCTGGCAGTGTGTTAGCCACATGCTCGGGGTGTCTGCCGTGAAGAGGGAGACGTGAATGATTGTAACTTTCCTTGAAAATCCTAATCATTGTTCTGGAAACGAATCTTTACGTAGAAAAATTTATGCATGGTCGTATTTTTGAGGCCACAAAGTCAATAAGCAGAACGCATCTCGCAATATTACAGACAGAAAACTTTCCATTTTATTTACAATGCAACGAGTGATGGCACAAGCAGGATTAACTTTCTAGCCACGATCTATCGCTAGGATTTTACTTGGCGCCCCAAACACGTAGCATAAATTACTTTTTTCTTTCTGGAAACATTTTTTTCCAAGACTTCGCAACCGGTTTTCACTTTCAGGCGGCCAAGGCGGGACACGTGGCTTCCTTTTCAGAGTCGATCCAGTTTGAATAGTTCAGTCATGTTTGCGCAATCTCTAACGTGTCGATCAATAGAAAGCGTTAAGTAAAGATCAAACTGAAGGAACGGAACAGCCAGACAGATTTCTCCTTTCCCTGCCCTTCCACGCAAGCGGCTGGGCGAGGAACGTGCTCTCGCGCCCAAAAGAAAAAGGAAAACTCGAGGAAGAGAGCAAAGGAGAGGGAAAGATACCGGCGGGATAAAAATGGCTTTCGTTTGTGTGTCTGTAATGGAAGGCAGCCGTCAGGAGGCAAGAAGGGGGCGCTGCATGAAGGAGCTGCATATCTGACTGCAAGAGAGAGAGAGAGAGAGAGAGAGAGAGAGAGAGGGAAGGCTGAATAAAGCAAATGAGAGTGACAGGAGGGAATACGCGGGGCCGATGAAAGGACGGCTGAAGGAAAAAGACACGGCTGAGGGTGTGCCGCCGAGGGTCAATATGCAGAAACACTGCAAAACTTTCGTAATTTCTCTGATATATTGGGAAGCCTGTGGTGTAATGAAGCCTCATTCCGGTGGCTTTTGTGTGTGTGTATGTGTGTGTGTGTGTGTATGTGTGTGTGTGTGTGTGTGTGTGTGTGTGTGTGTGTGTGTGTGTGTGTGTGTGTGTGTGTGTGTGTGTGTGTGTGTGTGTGTGTGTGTGTATAGCTTCATGTACTGTACCCTCGATAATCTATTTAACTAGCCCAGTCCAGCGTCTTTGGAGTGCAGGTGAGTCTATTACCATCGAGGTCGAGTCAAATGAGATCATACTACAACACAGAAGCTTAGGCATTGCACAGCTGGCCACACACGTCCATAACAAGGCCAAGGGTACAACATATAATGATAAACAGCACATGCATTGTTATGAAGGGAGTTACGGGAGGGTTACGGGAGGATTTCACACACACACACACACACACACACACACACACACACACACACACAGTATAAACCCACTATCGCACAGAGGTTTCTCCAAACTTTGGGCATTAATCACGGCACTGTGCCAATCTGCCAAGTTCTGCTACTGCTTGCAATCTCCTCTCTCCACGCTGTGTCTGGTCCCCGTCACCGCGCGATGTATCTTGTGGTGCAGCAAACCTGGCTTTTGCTTCACCTTCATTTTCGTCTTTTACCTATTTTGACTATTTCTTGCGTGTAGTGTAGGTGTTGTGATTCTTTTAGATGTTCCTGATGCTAACATTACTCTTCATTAACCTTTTCTTGTAACCGTTTTATTTGTAATTACAACGCAATACTCATTACTTCACTTGTGTCGCCCTGCATAACTTTACTGTACAAAAATATGACTATGGGTAGTAAAAGGTTCAAAATAGTTTATTTCTTGCTGCCTGTGGCGTCGTTCGAAATCATATTTTAAACTTCCACCAGAATTTTGCTTGAGAAAAAGTAATGGCAGTTAAATGGTGAACTTTAAACTGCGTTGTTACCAGCATATGTGCTATTTACTGGTGGGACTGCTCTGCCTGTCTACCTTGTTGAAATATTCTCTAGTCCACTTCAGTAATTTGTCACTCCTTTTTACATTTTGAAGAAATTCATTAGCTTTTGTTTGCTTAAAAGCTGTTTTTCTTTCTCTTTTTAATACCTCTTTCCTTCCCCCAATAATTTTCTTTCTCTCGTTTTCATTTTTATTACACATTTATTTGTCATTGTTTCATGATTTAATTAATTTCGCTCCATCCTGTTAATACCCTTTATTTTTAATTGTAATTTGCATATTCCCTCCCTTCTGCAGAGAATAAAATATTGAAAATTAATTATTAATCTTTTCTAAAAAGCTACCCTTTTTCTTTCTCTGAACCTTTACAGCTTCCTTAAACTGATATCATGAAGTAGAGTTGGTTGTTTTAATATTACTTGATATTATTTTCTCAGCGCTTGTGACCTGAAATTCGTTGAGATTTATTTTTCTTCGTTAGAAATCTGTTTTACGGTCGCTTACTTTGTCTTACCAAAATATCCACTCTGAATTTACTTGTTCCTCTCTGTTCCCTCTGTTCTCTTTGTTCTCTCAGTTCTCTTTGTTCTCTCAGTTCTCTAAGTTTCTCTCTGACCATTGTTTCAGTGTGACGTCCTCTGCTCGCACTTTTAGTTTAGTGTGTGTGTGTGTGTGTGTGTGTGTGTGTGTGTGTGTGTGTGTGTGTGTGTGTGTGTGTGTGTGTGTGTGTGTGTAAAATGGGAGAGGGGTGCTAGAGAGAGAGAGAGAGAGAGAGAGAGAGAGAGAGAGAGAGAGAGACAGAGAGCGCAAATTTTGAAGCAATTACTCGTGTTTCCTTATGAAAGGGAACACACATGCACAAAATAAATCACATATGCGCCAGCGTGGTCCCATAAATCAGGGACACGTACTGGATGTTATTTATTTATTTTCTGACAGCTTCCCGTGAATTATCCCTCATAAAAAAAATTCAGTTTCGTCGTAATGGGTCAGACGAGGAAGAATGTGGAAAAAAAATAACTTAATATCATCATTTGTGGAAGTTACTGGTCGATGACATAAGCATTAAAATTTCCTTCCCTAATGAGATTCTTTGTTTTTTTTTGTTTTTTGTTTTTTTGTCTTAGTTAATGGACACGGGAAGCTGATGGCAATGAGATAAATTATTAATCGCTGTATATCAAAACGGAAAAGTCATCATTCATTTGGGCTTTGTGAGAATTAAAATGTGTGTGTGTGTGTGTGTGTGTGTGTGTGTGTGTGTGTGTGTGTGTGTGTGTGAGAGAGAGAGAGAGAGAGGCTAGTCATTATCTCCGTCATATCCGTGCTGGTGTCACGACAATCATTCCACAAAGAGAAATTGCTGCGACTTTTCTACGCTCACCGCAACAATTAGACAGGAACTTCTCTCTCTCTCTCTCTCTCTCTCTCTCTCTCTCTCTCTCTCTCTCTCTCTCTCTCTCTCTCTCTCTCCGTTTCTGTGTTTATAGCGTGCGGCGCCACCTCGGCCGGAGCACAAACACGCTCCGGCCGGTGGGATGTGTTTATCTTCCATTAGCCTCCAACCCCTGCCCCGCCTCGCCCGTACCCCCGCCCCGGCCAGAGGGAGAGCTAAGGAGGCGGACCAGTATTGATAGCAGGCGTGGAAAAGCTTAGAAAGAACACGAAACAAGTGAAAGCACATTAAAGATTATAAAATGTCACGAAGTGCTCTAGGAAGACTAAACACACACACACACACACACACACACACACACACACACACGGACGAACAAGATGGGAAGAATACTGGTAACATTAATAATTCCCAACTTTACCGTTACTAATTATCATCCCTTGTCAGAAAAGAAACTGAATAAAATCTAATGACGTCTAGAAAAAGAGTGTGTTGCCAGGTGATGAGAGCGTGTGAGGCCGCCAGGAAGGAGAGAACGGAAGGCCTCGTGTGTGTGGTTACGTCACGCCGCCGAAGGAGTGAAGAATTAGAGGATAATGTGGAAAGAATGAGCTTATGGGATTAGAGAACTTGTCTTGAAAATGAATGAGAGAAAAGTTACCGCTCCCGAAATTAGAGAAGCTCCTGACCAAGTGTTAGTCATGGTGAGAAACTTGGCTGATGCTGGACACTGGGAATTGCGTCCACTGGGAGCACCCGAGGAGATGAGATGGATCAATAAATATGTAATGTGGAGAACTTACAGCTAAGGGACGCAGGGTGAGCGCTGGGGAAGTGATGGGAAAGTGAGATGGATGACGACACAGTCTGAGTCTTTCTCTGTATAAAGTTAAAATAAAAAGTGGTTTTAATTCTAATGAAGGTGATAATTAAAATACGTTTATTGCTGTGTGGAAGGAATTAGGATGAAGGGGTTATATAACATAAATTACCTATGTATATTCATCGTAGTGTAGAATTACAGTATTATTTACATTCTTTCTTTTTTTTTTTATCATAGCCGGAGGTTTTTTTCTTTATCATGCGTTGGTACATTATCCCCATCCTCTCTCTCTCTCTCTCTCTCTCTCTCTCTCTCTCTCTCTCTCTCTCTCTCTCTCTCTCTCTCTCTCTCTCTCTCTCTCTCTCTCTCTCTCTCTCTCTCTCTCTCTCTCTCATCACAGTTCCACCTCCTCCCAACAAAACATTTTCCGTTCCCCCTCGTGGCCACAAAGATCATTACTCCCCGTGTAGGAAAGTAAAGTAAATATATCAGGAGCAAAAAGTGTACTGAGTGGCGGAAGTTCTTGTCTCCCCAGTAAGAGCGCTTTGTCAGGAAACATTGTGAGCATTAAGGTAGATCTCACTCAACACTGCCGACGAGACGATCCTGTGCAATATTTCAACAAGTATCGCAGTCTTTCGTCTCCAGAAGTGACGTTAATGATGAACTTTCATACACAAGAGCTGCCTTTCGTAGAGGTGGTAGTAGTGGTGGTGGGTAAAGGTACTCTTTCCCTATCTATCTTCAGAAATGAGTGGCACTGCCGGTAAAAGGATAAGGTGGAAAGTGCATCAAGAGAGACAAAGATAAGTGAGATAACTTTACAACTTCTCTCTATCTTGCTATACGTATTGCCCTCCTGCATCATAATGGTGTGTGTGTGTGTGTGTGTGTGTGTGTGTGTGTGTGTGTGTGTGTGTGTGTGTGTGTGTGTGTGTGTGTGTGTGTGTGTGTGTGTGTGTGTGTGTGTGTGTAAGAGAGAGAGAGAGGGAAGGAGGCAGGAAGTGAGAGGAAGGTGCGCGGCATTATGGAGAATCACGTCGCTGTAAATGGAGACAGTGCATTGTGTCTGTCTGGATGTGTGAGTCTTTTGTCAGGAATGCTGCTGGTGTTGCTGGTCTTGATGGTGAAAGAGAGACACAGACACAGACAGGCGGAAAGAACCACACCAAACCAGCCACACACACAGAGACACATGCATACAGTTACCCAAAGTTTGACTCCCTCCTCCGTCCTCGCCGCACCAGCCCTGTGACCGCATCATGGGCCCTCCACCAAACACTCACCTCTCCCCTCTGCTGGTGAATGCGTAGCGCTGTTTGTTTAGCTGCGTATCCAAAAGCTTCGCATGACAGTGTTGTTTTTACGCGGGTTTGCCTTGTTTTTGTTTAACTCGCGCTGCCTGGCTGGCTGGGGCACGACTAAAGGTGCAGCAGGCAGGTGTGTTTATGTACGTGCTCCATTTTTCACGATGGAGTTCCGGAAACGTGGATTAATCTTTTAGGTAATGAATTATTGAACACCTGGGGCGATGACAGCCGGAAATGTGGATGTTGGCAACTTGGGAAACAGGCAGACTAACAGACAAATAGGCAGACTGAGAGACAGATAGGCAGACAGGTACACATTTAGCCAATCGAAAAAGACAGGTAAGTAGATAAACAGACAGATGGAGAAAAGTTAAACATACTATTATAATTGACTGCATTGGAAGAAGTAAACAAGCATAGAAAAAAAAGGCACTCAAATAAAATAAATAAATAAAATAAACACAGGCAGACTGACCCACACGTAGACAGACTCCATTAGTGACTGTAACTTGACTGATTAACTTATTGAAATATACGAAATAATTGCATGCCAAACGGTCAGTAAATGAACAAAGCACAAGATAGCTGTCGGTATTAGTGAACAGATGTAGAAAATAATACCCAGGGAAGACCAAACCATGAACAACGCTTGAATGGGGGCTGGGTGGCGGTCCCTTAGCGAATCCCGTTAGAGGGCGGGGTGGGGAGAGAGGGCGTATCCTCCGTCTCTAGAGGTGCCGCTGACCAGGGCACGCTGAGAATTATGTAGACCCACGCGAGGGGAGGAAAAAAACAGACAAGAGAAAGGGAGACAGGACGGAATGGTGTAAGTCAAATGGGTGCCTCTGACTGGATATTTTGTTAGTATGACTTGAACTCTTTGTAGAGGGAGGTTTCAAGACACTTGTCCTTCATTGTTTAATGATCGTTCCTGACCTTTTTTTGTGGGGACTGGCGCCTCAGTGGACCTTTTTTTTCAGATTTTTGTTGTCCTTGGCCGGTGCCCCTCTAACATAAAAGAAATAGTTCCTGCAGCTTTGAACAGACGAGTAACGGAAGGTGAGTTCAAGCCGACACACCTCGACAGCCTGATATCTGAAGCAGTGCATGTCCCGCGCATCTGACGCAGCTGTTGCCTCGTGATCGTCTACGCTTTTCCTGAACGTTGTAATTGTTCTTCCTTAAGAGATTCCAACCAGCAGACCTCCCCTTCACTTTGGATCAAACATTAGCAGGGGCGTGTGGTGAGAAATGTGGCGTGTGTTAAAGTGTGGGTGGCCACGCCATGAAAAACGGAAAATTAGGCAAATTGAGGTGCGTGACATGTGACGTTTAGGTGTGAATGAAAATGAAGGTGACTTAAGGTGCCCCCTCACACGAGCTACTTTTTCGGGAATTTTGCCCCGAGATTCAAAGTCTGTTGCATCACATTGGAAATTTGGCGGAATTTAAGTCGAAATCTCAGCTACCAACAAGACGTCTATTTTCTCGCGAGGTCAACAAGTTGTGGTAAAAAGGTGTCAGCTGATCGGCAGTAATAATGGTGTAGAAAAAATAACAGTACAAGCCTGAAATTACCATCCTAAATTTTTTAATGATCTCGGTATTAATGTCTGCGAATATCTGAGCATCTTAGGTATAGGACACAATAATATTGTAGCCAAGCAGAGCCAGCTGAGAGTATTGCGCTCTGCAGCATGCCTGCATACGATCGCATAGATGTGTTGTTATTCTGAATAATTTGTAGGCTACTAAGTTTTGAAGCTGCTTTTTGCCCAAGCGTACCAACTTGCTGTTAGAGCGATGTGTACCTGCACAATATATGGAGCGGTAAATTTACACCTCCATCTGTCCCACCTGGGGTACAGCATCACTCATCCCCCCAACCCCCCACACTACCTTCCCGTTGCCCGCCCTACACCTCCGTCTGTCCAGCCTGAGGTGCAGCATCACTCATCCCCAAACACTCCACACTACCTTCCAGCACCCCCCACTACTCCTCCATCTATCCAGCATGGGGTGCAGCATCACTCATCCCCCAAACCCCAACACTACCATCCCGCATCCCCCCTACCCGTCCACCGTTCCATCCTGGGGTGCAGCATCTCTAATCCCCCAACCACCTACACTACCTTCCCGCACTCCTTCTAACCTTTCATCTGTCCGTCCTGGAGTTCAGCATTACTCATCTCCTAACCCCAACATTCCCTCCCGCACCCCTTTTACTCTCCATCTTTCCATCGTGGGGTGCAGCTTCACTCATCCCCCAAACCCCCACACTACTTTCCCGCACCCCCCTGCCCTTCAAACTGTCCAGCCAGGGATGCAGCATCGCTCATTACCCAACCTCCCACACTACCTTCCCGTACCCCTCCTACCTTTCCATCTGTCTAGCCTTGTGTGCAGCATCACTCATTCCCCAGTCCCCCACACTGCTTTCCCGCACCCCTCCTACACCTCCATCTGTACAGGCCTGGGGTGCAGCATCACTCATCCCTCATCCCCGCCTCACTCTACCTGCCCGCACCTCCCCTACACCTCCAGGGAGAGAGAGAGAGGAGAGAGAGAGAGAGAGAGAGAGAGAGAGAGAGAGAGAGAGAGAGAGAGAGAGAGAGAGAGAGAGGGAGAGAGAGAGAAAGAGAAAGAGAAGGCGCACAGACTGAAAGGTGTGAATCGTTTTATTTGGTTCTCTTACTTTACGTCAACCGCCGCCCTTCATATGGAAGCTTTTATTTATCGATAAGTTAATCCATTAAAGATTTTAAGGGGTGAAAGGTTGAGTGGAAAAAAGACATGCCCAGGGTCCATCATTTTTGTGAGTGACTTTATTTAGTACACTGAAATGTGGATGGAGTCAGGAGAGAAGTCGTCAAGTGTTGCCATCCGTCATAACACAGAAAAAACAGCCGCTGTGCCTCAGAGTAATTCATTCACGAGTCTACAAACACTTTCTTTCCATTCTTTTCTTTTTCTTCAGTAAAGCCACAAAGCCACCACTGCAGCGTTTAGGTCCACTGTTTGTTTTGCTTCTTTTCACTTGATATTTCGTAGGCTGCAACAGACCTTCGCGTGATCACACTCGGGGATAAATTTTGAGCAGAAAATTGTTAAGAGTAGACTTCAGTAGAAAATTACTGAGAAGCTGCCTCGTATGACCGCGCCGTTAAGAGTGTGTGTACCGGTGTACCTTTGGTGAAGTGACCCAGGAGAACTGTGGGGACTTTAATAGGCAGGAGAGGGAACCTTGTGTGTGTGTGTGTGTGTGTGTGTGTGTGTGTGTGTGTTTGGTTACAGGATTTTGTGTCGTGTTTTCATTTTTTTCAGTGTATGTATATTTCTACGACAGTTTCCTCTGCTAAGACTTGGTTCCACCTGTCAAAGACTGTAGCCACAAATTAGTTTTCATATATCTCTCTTTCCTCTTATCGTGAACATTTTTCACGTGTTGCCCTTTGATCTGCCACTCACAGGTTTTTAAAAGTAGATGGACAAGATCTTACAGTCCTGCTGTTGGATTTCTGTATATCACTTTCACTTGCCTTCCCTTTCATCATTCTAATTTCTTCTAAGGTGAGATTGTCCTCCCATAGCTTTCTGTCGTAGCTGGCACTACTCAGACTTGGCACTCATTTCTTTGCTGCTCTGTACTTTTTTTCATATTTTATTAAAATTTTCAAAGGCGACTTCTAAACAACCCGTGGTATTGAAATGCTTGCCTTTATAATGACGCAGTTATTTTCTATATATCTTTATTTTACGTACCTCATGATTGTTTTTATTTTTTTTCCTTTCCAGTGAGGGTCTTGTGCTTTATGCCATTCGTTATTCCAGTCTTCTGTTCAGAAATCCACACGACAGTTGTCTACGCTCAGTTTAACTTTCCCGGCTTGGCTCCACGAACAGGAATGGTGGCTTAGTGTCTTGCTGTGTCTGTAGAATTCTTTATTCATGTGTATAAGAATATTATCATTAATACCCATTTTCAAATTTCTCTCAGCTTTGACACTGCCATTTGCATAATATTTATCAATTTTTTCTAGAAACAATAGTAATAATGTCTGTCCGTAATGAGGCATCAAATAAAACAATTACCCTTGCCAATGGCTAATATGAAATCAAATTAAGACATTCTGTGTAGCAGTAAAAATACATCTAGATATAAATCGTGCTTGGACTAGACAAAGTTCACTTCACTCCTCGTCATCAACATTTCAGCACTGGTAGGCTGTCGCTGGCTGGCCCCTCTCTACCCCCACCAGCTGGCTTCGCCTCCCACGGGCCCTGGCGTTTGTTGTCATTAACCGTATTAAGGTGCAACACGGATAGGATCGCAACATGACTGATGCAATCACTGTAGTGTGTGTGTGTGTGTGTGTGTGTGTGTGTGTGTGTGTGTGTGTGTGTGTGAGAAGAAGCACGCTACCGAAAATTAAGGAACACTTGTATACAGCGACCCTGTCAGAGAAAAGGAGATTATATTCACATTGTACCGGTATTATACATCAGTCCTGAATGTGGTACTGGATCTTAAGCCGACTGGACTCCTCTACCTTCCCCAGCCATCCCATACACCATAGTCTCTGACAGAATCCTTATAGGAGACCCTCCATCTTGCTGCAACTCTATTACCTCCAACTTTCCTTCCTCCCATCTCCTCCTCCTCCTCCTCCTCCTCCTCCTCCCCTTTAAGAGACCTCTAAAGGAGAAGATTCCGTTTCGACATATTTCGAATTGTCTTTCCTCGAATCAAGTGTATATTTTGTTTGTCAGCGGCACGGTTAACTATTCGTCTTTTAGTTCATCAGTGGCCCACGACTCTTCTTTATCTGTATCCATCTCATCACGTGTGTGTGTGTGTGTGTGTCTGTGTGTGTAGCAAAACAATGCAGTTCCCTGGAAGTCAAACAATCTGACTCAGTTGATCCGAAGCAAGAGAACAATACAGTAACTACCAGAAATAACAAGAGCTGAGTCACCAGTTAACAATGAAAACACACACACACACACACACACTGTGGAAAGTCATCATCGCCGCCGCCGCCACCACCACCACCACCATCACCATCAGAATAATAAGATTAGTAATGGATGTCACGAGTAACTGGCTCATTGACTGTCACACCTGCTACTCTTTCCAAGATATTCGTCAGCAGCCTGGTTAGGAGGATATTGCCTCGTGTTTTTGTGGGGGTGCAAAGGTTAGCTGGAAACACCAACGCGAAGCGTTGGTGTTTCCGAGATAGAAAGAGAGAATGTCCGGTCTTACTCCTGTTATATCGAGTGTGTTTTCTCTCATTTGCTGTGTTATATATTGTATCATAAAGTATATTTTAGGTTTGTTTTTCAGTACTACCTAATTAATTTCTTACCTTCCTTTCCTATTTTTTCGTATCTTTCGTAAGGTCATGTTGGCTTTTAAAAATTTGTCCGTTTCACAGCTTTCGCAAGTCGGAAAGATTGATATGAATACAACGTGAAGTAAGATTAGATACAGGTTCTGTATCAGTCTATATTAAAATCCAACATCTGCATCCGTCGTCTTAATAGCTCTAGTGTCTGACTGAACTTTTTTTTTAATAATTGTAACCAAGTACTTCATATCATTTTGCCTATTTAACATTTTTCTTATTAACTGGCTTTGAATGATATCCAGATATTTTCATGTACCTATAAGATCACACACACACACACACACACACACACCACACACACACACACACACACACACACACACACACACACACACACGCACACAGATTATTTCCACCCATCTGTCTCCGTTAGCATGACGAACGTCCCGGTGTACTGACAAAACACGCAGTCAGCGTACAAATCACCGGGGCAGCACATCACAATCACGATGACGACACGACTCGGTCTCTTGGTAATGGCTGCCTGCTGGTGATGAATGGCTGGCCCGCTTCTTGGTGCTGCACGCGTCTGATACATGTATTGACCCGACAGGCGCTGTAAATATAGGCGACCAAGACAATGACGTTATTTTTGGTCAACCGCGCATCGTCCCCACAGTTTCAGTGAAACTCATCTTGGGCACAGTGGTCCAGCTTGCAAGTTAAGCCTCCGAGCTCTAATAGAATTGAAAGTTAAGTGGGTCAGTAGCATTCGAGTGCTGTGACCTTATACGAGTTTAATGGTGTTGTCGATTCACATTTGCTAAACACTAATGATCCGTTTGAGTGAATATGTAGGTTATGTGAGCATGCTCTATACTTAGATGTGAAACTCACACTAATGAACTCACACTAATTTCGAACATCAGTGCAGCCATACTGCCGGCGGATGATGTCAGCAAGGTGGTGGTGTTACTGACATTCGCTCACGGCAGACAAGAGTTAGTGTTGTGTTTTGGAGTATGTTATTTAATTTCCATTACCCGTATAGTGTCGGTCACAGTTGTTTAGTTTTATTATGTTTATACTTATACACAAAAATGCCAGTTTTCGGTGCCTTCCTCCCATGCTGATCTGGCTGAGGAGAGTTGTCAATTGTGTGCATTCATAAGATTTACGGAATTGTTGACAGGACTGCAGAGGCGCTGAGCATGTCTGCAAGAGTGTCCTGGGATGGCCCTGAGCATGAATCATTTACGTTGTGAACGTCCTAGTCCTAGACTGGCTGAGAGGCGCTGTGAATTTTTGGAGTAATTATTTCAAGTCCTGGCCAGGCACAGGCAAGAAGTCCTATAAATAAATGACGAGGAGCTGAGGGAGCCTGTTGACAGTCCAGGGATTTGTTCTTCAGGCTGGTTAATAAAGGATTCAGGAACAAAAGATGTTAGTGAATGTTCCCCGTCAGAAAATACCTGGAGAAGGCAAGGGTGGCCTGCATGGCGTCTCGGTGGTGGACAGTCACTTGTTTTGGTGCCGTCGCTTGTCGAAAACATGTCGTACCAGTGAAAGTAAGTGATGCATATTTCATGTTTTCAGGTGCACCTTCTTCTACCAGTCCATTCTACGTGAAAGAGGATACCAAGATTCTAAGATTTCGTTTCATGTATTCTTTAAATCTTATTTGGTGTGCTTAATGGTACATCTCACTTTAAATAACTACAGCGCAAAATTACACACAATCCGAAACGGTGCCGACGAGCGTGGAAACACAGGAATATGCTGCCAGGTTTGTGTGCATCATCATTGTCATCGTCAGCCGAGGCCGCTACATCCTCCTCCAGCTTGGGTGGGGCAGTCCTTATATTGTTGTTGTTGTCGTTGTCGCCGCCATCGCAGCAGGACCAGTACTAGCAGCAACACCAGAAGAAACCACAGCAAGTGAAGAGCAACGAAAGTCGAAGAAACAGAAGCAGCAACCAACCATTTCACTTTGTTCCTTTTTACGGCGACGTTTAGCGAAATTCACAAGGCGCACTGTTTGTTTGTTTGTCTTTCATTCCGCTTATCATGGCTCCCTCTCCGCCACGGGGACTTACTCGCGGGTTTTGTTTAACTTGTCTGTTTACTTGCTCTGCTCTCTCTCCCTTTTTCTGTATTATTTTGTGTGTATTTTTCTTTCTGCCCGCCTCGACCTGCTTGCTCTGTGTTGTCCTGCGCCCGTGTTTGTGTTGCGGGGCCCTTCGCGTGTGTGTTGTCCGTGTGTTTGTGTGCCGCTGTGTTGTCCTTATTCTTCGAAATTTGCCGCTTCACTCCTGGAAAGCTGTCTCATATTTCACCAGCTTAGTATCCTGCGTTGCTTTCCTATTCGTGCTACTGCCTGCGTCACCCTCCTCCTCCTCCTCCTCCTTCTTCTTCTCCTCCTCCTCCTCCTCCTCCTCCTCCTCCTCCTCCTCCTCCTCAGAATGAAATGGCATGCTAGTGTCCTCCAGTGTTGGTGATCTTGACTACTTTTAAAATCATTATCATCACTTTGACACTATTGTCTAAGCATCGCCGTAGTTATTACAGCCACCATTATTATTTTATTACAAATATCAATAGTAGCACCAGCGGCAGCGACAATAGTAGTAGTAGTAGTAGTAGTAGTAGTGGTAGTAGGAAAAGTCGTGAACGTTTCGGGTCAGACGCACATAGGTAGAGAGAGAGAGAGAGAGAGAGAGAGAGAGAGAGAGAGAGAGAGAGAGAGAGAGAGAGAGAGAGAGAGAGAGGCCCAGGTTCCCATGAGACAGCCGTGTTTTGCTGCCAGACCGCTGGAAAAGAGGGCCTCCTTTTATGCACTTACTTCTTATTCAGCATCTTTTCTCAGTATTCTCTCTCTCTCTCTCTCTCTCTCTCTCTCTTCTCTCCTCTCTCTCTCTCCTCTCTCTCTCTCCTCTCTCTCTCTCTCTCTCTCTCGTCTCTCCCTCTCTCTCTCTCTCTCTCTCTCTCTCGGGAATAAAGCGGCAGGTGAGTGGCTCGCCAGTTTTGTGTTGTCTCTCACAACACAAGGCAAAGCAAACTGGCGGGGCCCTTAATGCCTCCACACCTTCCACCATCCCTTGTTCTGCTACTTCCGTTTCCCTTCCACACCCTTCACTTCCCCTTGCTCTGCCACTTCCCTTTCCTTTTCCACACCTCCCGCCTTCTCCTTGCCTTGTTGTAGATGCATCTCGAGCTTCTCTTCTGGTTAGTGTTACTCCTGTCGAGTGAAGATGCTCTGGATTTGATGAGAAATATAAGGAATGGTGTGTCTGTAGTGTTGAGGCGAGAATGAATGAGTGGTGAGGGTAAGGAATGCGTCACGGTGTCACTCAGGACGGTGGGCGGTGGGCGCCTGTCGGCGCCGGTGTCAATTTATGAATGGTGGAATGAACTACAGGAAGCAGCGTGTAGCTAACAGCTGTGATACTGTCACGTCTTTTCATTTCACTGGTCGTTGCACCTTATATTTAGTTGGCATTTATAGGTCAAAGTAAGCAACATGTTCTCTTTACAGTGTGACATAATTTAGTTTTTCGAAGCCTGTAACAGAGTTGTATCGTGGATGGGGCACACAAATGGTGGAGTGCCTGGGTAACGAGGCGCTGAGTGGCGTCATGGGAGCGCTTTCACGGATGAACACACCACTATGGACCTCTCCTGCCCCTCCTCCTCTTCCTCCTCTGTGTTGCGTGACGCATTAGTCTTTCTGCCGGTTCTGGGAGCGCGGCCACTGCCAGTGCTGCTTTCTGGCCCTTGTCGGTGGTGTTCACATGCCTCGCCTGAGACGGGGTTAAGGAGTCTGCCAAAAACCTGTTTCCCTTGGTCTCCACTTTATTAACATCCGGAATTTAATTTTACGCACATTTCTTCCCTGCGTTGATTTGCGCTTTATCTGGTGTGCGTGCGGTGTGTGTGTGTGTGTGTGTGTGTGTGTGTGTGTGTGTGTGTGCGTATGTGTGTGTTTGTGTGTGTGTGTGTGTGTGTGTGTGTGTGTGTGTGTGTGTGTGTGTGTGTGTGTGTGTGTGTGTGTGTTTGTGTCATGCCGCGTCACCAATTCTTTCTTGGCTCGTGGGAGAACGGAACTGCCTCGATTGACAGTTCTCACCTCAAATACTCACGCCTCTCTAACTGACAAACAAAAATAGGCCGTATTAACCTGAAATGTGAAAATTCAGTACTGACAGAATAATTGTAATTCAAGATCGAGCACCCTGAAGCATCTATCATCACTAATAAGCAGAGGAATGTCTTTTTTTCGTATTAAATCTTTGACCAGATGGCGCCAGGTCATAAGGGCGCACCTGTGTGGTATGCAGGGCTGCGACATTCCCTGTAAAGAAAAAGACCCGTGACTGTGAGGGGTAAGTCACAGGGCGGCGCGGGTCAATCGACATACCACCTTGTCACATTTATGAACAAAACAGTTATCAGTCACCATCGCGTGCAGTGGCGGGAGGTGGAACAGAGATAAGTGTGTCGGGATCGTGTTATAAGAGAGAGAGAGAGGGAGGGAAAGCGTGTCACCCCTAGAATAGTGTTAATATCTTATTGATCAAGCGTTCTTTACCTGGAGACTTCCCGAGCAACGCGGCAAATACGGAGAGGGAGGAGCAGGTAAAGGTGAAATGCGGAGCAGAGCAAGACAAGAGAAGGAGGAACTCTAATATTCAGAGGAAAAGGGAACCGCGGAAAATATGATAAAGATGGAGTTGAAAGAGTGGCGCGTGGCGTGATGGGAGTCGGTGTATATTGGTGAGGAATTTAGATGGAGTATTTGTCAGGGTAAGTGGGGACACACACACACACACACACACACACACACACACACACACACACACACACACACACACACACACACACACACACACATACACACACACATCGCGCACACACTCATCAACAGGTGAATCAGTGAATCAAACAAATAAACACACAAAACAGACAGACAGACAGACAGGTGAGCTGCAAGGAGGAGAAAGAGAGAGAGAGAGAGAGAGAGAGAGAGAGAGAGAGAGAGAGAGAGAGAGAGAGAGAGAGAGAGAGAGAGAGAATGGTGGGCAAACACAAACATAGTACATACAGGTGGTGCAGGAAAAAGCACAACACTAGACAGACAAACACTCCTCGTAATTAACCAAGGCAGGGAAGGGAAAGGCCATTCTTTGTGTGTGAGACTGAGGGGGGGGGTGGGGAGAATAGGGAGGTCTGTGTCCTTAATTAGTTTCCTGAGCAAAGTCCGTAGCTTGGGCCCAGAACGGTGCTCATTTATGGGTTATCAGAGTCAATAAAGGCCGCGGGCGGGTTGGGAGAGCTTAATGTCTACTAATTGAATTTCTGGATGTGATTTTCCTCTCCAGAAACGAAGTGGACAGGCCTCGCGAGACGGCGCTCTTAGCCCCCGCACGCGCCCTGGCTGATTGAACGAGAGATGTGAGTGAGGCGCGCCACCTCAAGGGGATCGCCGGCCGCCGCATCAGGTCAGAACAATGGCACTTCCATTACTTAGCATTGTTTATCTGACGAGAGGTAATGGTGTGATAGGTGCGTCACGCTACCTCGGGGGATGTAACAGGTATGAGGTGCTCAGGTGTGTGTGTGTGTGTGTGTGTTGTTCGACTCGCGGGTGTGTCCTCTCTTGGAGATCTTACACAATTTTTTTCATCTGGTTTTTCATTTTGCATCAAGGACTTGTGATGTAAGCTTATGTATATTTTCGTTCTCGTCCTGTGTGTATGTGTGTATATTCATTAGAAATTTTTTAAAATTCAAAGATACACACACACACACACACACACACACACACACACACACACACACACACACACACACACACACACACACACACACACTCTCTCTCTCTCTCTCTCTCTCTCTCTCTCTCTCTCTCTCTCTCTCTCTCTCTCTCTCTCTCTCTCTCTCTCTCTCTGTCCTCTCTCTTGGGATCACCTACGTTCGTTCCCCCCTAGCGACCCATCACGCAGTAGAGGGCTGGAAGGAAGAGGAGGAGGAGGAGGAGGAGGAGGAGAAGAAGAAGAAGAAGGAAGAAGAGGAGGAGGTGACGCGACAGAGGCAAATGGCATTGGTTTCCGATGTTTTGAGGAGCTCCCATGGGGACGCTTCTCCCTCCTGCCCCTTTACACCAATTCACCACACGTTTTCTTTCACCTTCCTCCCGGACACCTCCCACACTCACCTTTCCTTCCCACTCCATCATTGACAAAACCCCATGTTCCTCTATTTCCCCACCAGTCTCTCATTCCATTCGTGCTTCTCGTATTTTCCCCCATCAGACACCCTCTCCCCCTCCCTTTTACTCCTCAATCTCCTTTACCGCTCCATTTCTTCCCACCTACCTCTCCCTTGATCTCACCTGCATGCCTTTTGCCTCCTGTGTGTTGCCCGGCGCCGCGGGCCTCGCCTGTGTGAAGTTGGTGCCATGTGGGACAAGGGCCGGTGCCAATATGAGAGCAGGAAGCGACAAACAACGATGTGATGCCGTGACGAACCCTCCACTACACTGCCACTATTAAAGGGAACACATTCTCTCTCTCTCTCTCTCTCTCTCTCTCTCTCTCTCTCTCTCTCTCTCTCTCTCTCTCTCTCTCTCTCTCTCCTCTCTCTCTCTCTCTCTCTCTACCAGCCTCCTCTTACTAACCCCTCTTCCTCCCTTCACTCTCGCTCCTTTCTCCGATTCATCTCGAGTAATATCTTGGAGATGAGTCAGAAATTTAATAAAAGTTCGGCCACATACCAAGGGCGGCGCCTGGAGGGAGGCTGGCTCAATAGGCCACTTTGTAGAGTGTGTGTGTGTGTGTGTGTGTGTGTGTGTGTGTGTGTGTGTGTGTGTGTGTGTGCTGAGGTAGGAAAACGGCCGGATAAACGGAAAGTAAAAATGATTCCGGAAGGTTACTGGACTCCTGACTGCAACTGTGCAAGTGGTAACAATGTCACCACCGACAACCACCTTCACCACCGTCATGAATCTTTGCCGTGAGCACCACCGCGGTATTCAGAAGCACTGACTGACTCCTAAGCATCTACCGCAGCTTTGATTAGGGATGTTTCTATATATATAGCTCTTAAAATAGCTGGGATTTCCTTATAAATAAAACAGAAAAGTACTTGTCACCTCAACCGCATGAATATTCAGTAACGACAGCACATTATTCGTTATTTTTACTGTGAAAAAATAAATTTATATGTACTAACAGGTTTGGTATCATACTCTAAACTTGTGTCAGACCAGTTTATTAAGTTTAGGGTGAAGGTAAAGCAGTCAAAGGATTAATTACCTGTGCGGTGCCAGGAACAGGTTACTTCCGCCGCTGCCCGCATTGCTGCTACTTTCAGCTGCACCAGTATTTGTGGTTTAATTGTACTTATTACTTAGTGTACTAGATTCATTATTCATCACGCAAGCTCGCCATGTATTCACAAATGCTATAGTGTGACTTGTTGTGACTGACAGAATAACAAACTTTACTTGTGTTGTAGATTACTAAACACACCTTTTACTGCACAACAAAAAAGACTGAATTCCAGTGTAGTACAGCTGGCTTGTTCATCACCTACCTGTCACACACACACACACACACACCGCTTCGTAGAAAGTATGTTCGCTTACCACTCTTCACAGACAAAAGTTTGAAGTTCTGAACCCCGCTCAGATTCGCTTGAGTGAGGGAATGGAGTGAGTGGTGTGTGTGATGTCTCCGCCTCGCCCATAGATCGATCTCTGTCAGCTCTGAGTTTCCTCCTGAAGGGTAACAGCTGGTGGTCACGAGAGATCAGAAGCAGGACCAAAGTGAATTACACACACACACACACACACACAAACACACACTACAACAAAAAGACTGAAGCCTCACGCCACCACACGCTGCCAGTAACTTTAATGACGGTAACAAAACAGCTTCGTGTCCAAGGGAGAAACTTAATTGTTCCTGACTTAATTATGTGCAGCGCAGTTTCTCCCTCAAGACTGTGAGGAAGAAAGGATGAGGGCGAAGGGACCAGGTAACGAGGGAAGCCGTGAGGGACTGTCAGTGTGGGAGGAGAGAGAGAAGGAAAGAATGTATTGAAACTGCAAGTCACATCCAGTACCGCAGACCATTTCCAAATTTCATAAGCTCAGGTATTGTTGTTCAGAATAGACTACATGAAAATGTACATGTGGTAAATAGGAATCTCGAGATGTTTATTACTATGCAATTATTAAAAATATTATCAAGAATTTAATAATCCCACAAATGGTAACCAGAATAAAATAAAAATTATGTTGGGATTTTGAAAGGGATAGGAGGAAATATTACCAGTGGATGTAGTAATGTACGTTTCAGCTAACATGTGACGCATTAATAACTCTCTCTCTCTCTCTCTCTCTCTCTCTCTCCCTCTCTCATGTATCAAGTACCGAACGGCTCCGAGACTTGAAATCGAAGCAGCGCGATTCACTCTGGGGCAGTGGCGTCGTGTGTTTTGTAGTGCGCATCTGTACCGGGGTCTGTGCTTTTTTGAACACTCATTCATAGTCAATATGAATCAGGACTGTCGACGCCCTAGCATTAGTCTGATCCCAACGGCTCTGCAGGTGTGTTGAGTAGGTGACGAGTGTGTGGACGTGTATTCCTCATGTGTTGTGAGAGGTGTGGTCAATGTCTGGCAGCCTTCCCTGGTGCCGCCGCTGGGCCAGGAAAGGATGAGGTTGCCAGACCGTTATATGGAACACAATTTTGTTTTACCTTTTTTTTTTTTTTTTACTTTATATAAGACCGTGTGATTATACATTATCTTCATTGTTATTAAGTAAAAAAAAAATCAAAATAGGAAGCTTTGATATTTACAAACACGAAATTCAGTGTGAGCTGATGGTAATGGCGGCAACAGTTGGCAGTTTGGGTGCGCGCTTCTGCATGGACCAGTAAATGTGACTACAGTGTCAATTTGCGCGTTTGCTTTATTAATGCATCTCATAGTTCTTGTACTTTATAATCGAAGATCTTGGTACCAGTCATTATCTTCCATTCTTGTAGCGATCTGGTAATATTTTTCTGAAAAATATTCAGAGTTGGCAGAATCCCGGACGCTGAGAGTTTTGTAGGCTGCCCAAAACGCTGGACGGTCATTGACGCTGCCTCTTCTTTACACTCAGACCGCAGGTTGACTCAGTTTGTGTTCCCTCAGCAGAGAGAGAGAGAGAGAAAGAGAGAGAGAGAGAGAGAGAGAGAGAGAGAGAGCAAGTGGTTATGTCATGCATCGCTTGTCTATTTCACAGGACTGTCCGCCTCCGGCGCCACCAGTGTCCTGCAGCATCACTTCTCTTTATTGTCTTCGTCACGGCTTCCTCCACGCCGTCTGGTCGTGAGGTAAGCTACGTATATTTTTCCCGCTTCCCCTCCTTCCTTCCTTCCTTCCTCTCGTCCACGTCAAGAAAACAGTGAAAAGAAATATATCTGGCTGTGTTGACAGCCTTTGTAATGGGTGCCTCACTTCCTCCGCCGCCACGTTCGCCATCACTCAGCCTCCGGTTTGCCATTGTCTTTTATGTGCTGTATGGCCAAACAGACGCCAGCGGACGCCTCACACACGGCATGGAGACAAATGGTACCACACTCAACCAAGCGAGAATTCAACACCACTCTTTTTTTCTGTTGTGTTTGTGTTTCTCTCTCTCTCTCTCTCTCTCTCTCTCTCTCTCTCTCTCTCTCTCTCTCTCTCTCTCTCTCTCTCTCTCTCTCTCTCTCTCTCTCTCTCTCCAGTGTCCTCGCAGATACTCCCCGCAGACACTGAGTGAAGTCCTGTGTGTAATTTTGTATTCACCTCCCACCTGCACTTTATTCGGTGAAACGCGAACCTCCTGTTGGGACGCTTAGGTGACAGTGGGCTGCCGCGTGTCTGGAGGCCTGGCTGGTGGTGATGGTGGTGGTGGTGGTGGTGGTGGTGGTGGATGGGGGGAGTCGAAATGGAGAACGCAACATTCTTTTGTCAGTGTTCGCAGAGAGCTCTGTGCTTCCCAGGACGGATCGCTTTGTCCCGCCGGCTTCTGTCGCTCGTATCGTGCTTCGCGTGGTGAGCCTGTCGAGTCAGCGAGTGTTGGCCGGAATGGAGGAAAGCAGGAAAGGCAGAAGGACTAAAAAAGAGAGGAAGGTATGCACATGTGGTGAGGTTTCCAACACACATCTTTGCGTCACACCTGTACACCTGTCTGCTGCTTCAGGAAGACCCGCGCCTTTGTTCCTGCTGCCGGGAAATAATATTCTCCTGTTGTCATTTTTCCTTCGTTTCCTTGTCTTCATGCTTTTTATCTTTCATCCTGTGTTCTTCAATCTTCTCAACTTTTTCCTGCTACATGACTGTGATGTGGAAACGTCACAACATTCATCTTAATGTAAACGAAGAAAGACATGTACTTAATTCGGTCGTAAGTAACTCTCATCAAAGATATCAAATCGTATGTTAAAGAAAGCAGTAAAGAATTAAAATAGTTCCTATCGATGTCGATGTGTATCTTGGCCAACACATGAAGAAAAAAAATCTGATAGCGTAGAAAACTTTGTTCTTAAATTACAGGAGTGGCCCGACATTCCTTAGTATAATGGGGCAACTTCTGTAAATCAGCATTGTCGTTTGCATAACAATGAGCGCCGATAAAGAAATGACAGGTGTGTTGATGGAAGCATAGAAAATTATTTTACATGGAAATATCTTTTTTTCCAATGTTTACAAATATAGTATACAAAATCCAGCATCAACATGGAAAAACTATTGCTTCCGTCTACTCCGCACTAACGTAAAGGCCAATAAACAACTCTGGAAAAAAGTTTCGGGCTGACGCTAAGCGGGAAAGAGATATTGGTAAAGTCACAATAACGACTTGGACCGGACCAGAGTACGTGTATAGACAGGAATACTAATAGATTGCTTGATATTGCATACTATCTATAATAGTTTTGACATACGTTACCGATACAAATGATATGTTCTACTACAACCTACCTTCGTGACTGTTCTCCTTTATTATCTATATATTAAGAATAGAAATGAATATTACTGGTCTTATGTGCTAGTAAAGGTCATAACATACTGCTTAATAATGTTGTAAGGTTATGTACTGCACTATTTACTATTATTACCTCGCCTCCCCTCCTTCCGCGGCCTCGCTGCACAAGACTTTCTTCTTTGTCTCACCTCTATTATGTCCACCTCTCTAACGCAAGAGTTAACCAGTATTCTCAATCATTCATCCCTTTCTCTGGTAAACTCTGGAACTCCCTGCCTGCTTCTGTATTTCCACCTTCCTATGACTTGAATTCCTTCAAGAGGGAGGTTTCAAGACACTTATTCATCAGTTTTTGACCACTGCTTTGACCCTTTTATGGGACTGGCATTTCAGTGGGCATTTTTTTTATTAGATTTTTGTTGCCCTTGGCCAGTGTCCTTCCTACATAAAAAGAAAAAAAAAATACTTTGAGTTTAGAATTAAACATAAACATCACTATTCATGTGCACTTTAAGAAAGTTATAACATATTGTGCTGTAATGTAATGTTGAACTGTGCTCATTCAGTCCCCCGCCCCTCTTGCCTCGCTCACAACAGGTAGCGGCAAGACACTCCAGGGGTGGTGATGGAACGTGGCATTTGGGAGCCGTTCCTTATCGCGACCACACAAGTTTTTAGGGCAAACTTTCCCCCAGCGATGCCTTTCCTCTCCTTGATCGCATTTGTTAGGTTCTCTCCAAGGTAAAGAAATATGTAAAATTTTCCATCGTTCTTTCCACAACGAGTTTTGTTTGCTTTCTCTGTTATTTGTCTGTATTTTCTTCTACTACTACTACTACTACTACTACTACTACTATATTATTGCTTTCATTCTTCTTGTTCTTGTTCATGTTTTCATTCTCCTTTCTCTTCCCATTCTTCTTCTTCAAGTTCTTTCTCGGAACGCAATTTATTTCTGAGACATTTGTCCTTTGTTGTCGGTTACTCGCTTTCTATTCTCATACCTTTTTCTTCTGTTTCTTTCCTTCTCCTCTTCCTCCTCCTCCTCCTCCTCCTCCTCCATCTCTGCACTATCACACACACTTCATTTTCCTCAAGACCCTTTCTTATCCAATCTTTGTCATCTCTTTCTCTCCTTGTCCACCTCTTGGCCCGAGGAACCCAATTAGAGAGAGAGAGAGAGAGAGAGAGAGAGAGAGAGAGAGAGAGAGAGAGAGAGAGAGAGAGGAGGGGGGGAGGGAGGGACTCGGGATGGAAGAGAGAAAATATGAAGTGAAGACACGCGAGAGAAATAAAAAGAGACATGAGGAAAAATAGCGTATCGGATACCATTATGGCGAGGAGAGAGCGTGGAGGGGCGATTACATGATGTTAAGGAAGGGAATGGGACAGAGAGAGAGAGAGAGAGAGAGAGAGAGAGAGAGAGAGAGAGAGAGAGAGCCTGTCAATATCGGTCGTGACGCCAGACATAGTTCTCTGTTTGCTTTTCCTTTCTGTCTCATGGGAGGGACAAGAAGAGAGGGAAGGATAGAAAGGAGTGAGCTAGGGAGTAGGAGGAGAATAGGGAAACTCGTAAAAACGATTGTAAAAGAGACATGGTACTAAGCCGCTGTGTTCGAATCCGCATCCTTCATATTTTAGCTTGCGTTATGGTATTCCTGTAGTGTTCCGTCAGCCATGTTTGAAGAAAATTAAATGACGTAGAGTAGAATCGATGAAGAAAATCATGTTGAACTCGAAGAGGAAAATGCTGTAGATAAAGAAAGGTAGAGAAATGGAAAAAATGTGTGTGTGTGTGTGTGTGTGTGTGTGTGTGTGTGTGTGTGTGTGTGTGTGTGTGTGTTAACTTGCACTAAGTCTGTTCCTGATCTGGCTTAGAGAGGATTGAAAAGCACAGCTCGCTGGGCGGGTCAGTCTCGCAGCGGATCTTTCCACAAAAATCCCTCAGCTTGGTTTCGTCGAGTGCAGCTCCGAACCAAAGCCGTTTGCAAGGACCAGAAAGAAAAAATCTTAACTGTCTTTTTCTACTTTTAACATAAGAATATAATGTTTTTTGTTTACTTAACAACACGCCTGAGCTTCGGACATTACTGCTAAATATAAATTTCCTTAGAAGAAGCAAAAACATATCCATCCACACAGCTTAACTTATGCCTAAATGAAAAAAAAAAAATTATGTGGCTCACTGATGCAACACTACAGTCAGTGGTTAACAGGGATGGAAGACAATGCTTTTTTAGATCCGATTTAACATAAGTTAAGTGACAACGCCTCCTCCAGCAGTGAGTCTGAGGAGAGGTTCTCGTCTCCACCTGCTGTTGGCAGAGATTTTCCAGTTTTCCGTTAATTTTTGTTGTTCGTCATTTCCCAGGATGTCTGATGAGTGAATGACATATTATTGTTATTATTATTATTATTATTATGTTATCCTTTGTCAAAGAATTTCCAAAGAAGAGTCTCTTTTTAGTCATTGTATAAGGAATCCTCTCATAACGGAACGGAATGGTTTGTTTTCGATATAGAAATGTATGAGTACCCTTACAGTATTTGCACCTCCACACAGTCGGGTAGGGTTAAATCCTTGTTCTTGACGCTTATAATCTACTAGTAAGCCTCCTCTTGAAAAATATTATATTTATGACAAGTTTGAGAAAGGGAAAAAATACACGAATCTAGTGAGATGTGTGTATTACCAACTAGTTTCGTTGATACTTCAAGAAAATTAAGATAGCATGAAGTCGGCGCGATATTTTTGGTGTAAGCATAAATCATTAAAGTCTTGTCTGTTCCCTTTCGTGCGTGCTGTTATGCAGACTAGGTTGATAAAAGACACTCAGAATTGATCACATGTGATTTTTAATGCATCCCAAACAAGTAAATATCGAAGACACGAAAATTATCAAGTGGACAACCAATCATACTACACAAATGGTGAGTAATTATGAATGATGAATCATGTCTCTCCACCGTCTACCCGCTCCATTCCCACGTGGATCTTGGGAATGTGGTGGATGTAGTGTTAATTTACTGATGGCCAGCCAAGGTGGTTATATTGAAGGCTGGCAGCGTGCGTGGTGGAAAGACCAAGGATGGGTGTGGGTGTGACGGCGGGGAATGATGGCCGGTGGTCGGTAGGTCGATCTAGGTGGGGCAGCAGGAGCAAGGCTTAGAGCAGGTCTTGCTGCATTCTTCCTTGTTGGCACACTTGCACCCGGACGAGCCTGAAGCATGTGGGAAAGTTAGGAGCTGTGCAATATGTGAAACTCACCGATAGCAGTGCATTTGTTCAATCTAAAGTGTTAGGACAGTGTTATGACCTGTGTGCTGTGTGGTTTTTAAGTTGTACTCATTTGAATAGCTAACTTGCCATTTTTAAACTACTGGTGCAGTGTTACCTCGGCTAGATAAATGTACTATTCATTAACCGTTACCTTGCCACAAAGCTGTATTAAAAGTTTTCCATGAAGCCAATTTTCTCTGTCATTATATATGTACAGACACGGTGAAATAATACAGTAATTTTATGTAGTGTCATGTTGTGTGAAGTCAGAAGACTAAACATGAAATTATGAAAAATTTTTTTTGTTTACTCACATTTCTCGCACGGAGAGCAGCGGCAGGAGGTGCACTGGCACCCTTCCTTGCATCCTCCCTCCTTGCACACACACTTGTCTGGAAGGTAAAATAAACTAATGTTAAATGTCATCATGACTCATAAGTACAATAGATTTGTTCAACATAACCTTATGTGTGGAGTGAAATTCAGGGAAACTTTTAACGTAATCAGATGCTACCATTCTCAGTACATGCTTTTGAAATGCAGTAGGTTGTAACATAAGCGGTGCATGAAATGTTTTAATATAAAATATGAAAGTTCATATCAGGAGAACAGTAGTGTCTCACCGTTGCAGCAGGGGCCAGGCATGGTGATGGTTGAGGGAGAGTGGACTGGTGGCTGTTCTCAGTAAGCTTTGCAGGATGACTGTCTGACGTATCGTTGAACGACGCGCTTTTATTCGTTGGCAGCGCGGCGCGGCCACGCTGCCGTTCTGACCGTGTCGTGTGCAATACAGATGACATCTCGCCTCAACGCACCTTAAAAAATAACAATCTAAATTTGTACCTCATACTTCTGTTTTCTATTTTGTCGACATATTGACTCACTGTCGTGGAGCTTGCTTTATTTCAATGACTGAAGAGTTAGGCGTGATTTGATTTCATTGTGTTTCGCATATATTGATATGGACAGTTTTGAGGTATGTCGCCCTTTGCTTAATGAGTTTCATTTTTATATAACTGACTTCAAAAATGAAAACAAAAAATACTAATTTTATACGGATTCGTAATTAGAAAATGTGAAGGGATAATGAGCTGGAGCGGCGACGCGACAGTGTGGAATCGTGTGCAGTGGCGTGGTGCCGTGTGCTGTAGCCTACTGTCCGCCATATCTCTGACAGTTAACAATGCTACATTTTTTTCCCTATCGTTAAGCAGGTTCACAGCCTTATCGTTAGCACTTATATAACGAAATAATGGCCTTTAGATGAGGTATAGTGTAGTT
>NC_087152.1:6282500-6287500 GCF_035594125.1 Scylla paramamosain | reverse complement strand
CGTTGATTTGATGCAGTATTTTATAGCAGATATTTGAATTTTAATGAGAATGTTGCCGAAACTTAATTTGTCCAGCGAAATAAAAGCGAATCAAAGGAACGACATACAAATTTAAGTTTTTTTTTTCTTTTTTTTTTTTTTTTTTACGTTCCTGACACGTTTGCTAAAAAGTAAATACCTTTGATGTGATTTTGACCTTTAGCTTTAACCTTTTAATGAAGTGGAAAGGTAAATTTGTTTCTGTGTTATTCTATATACAATTTTGTCCCGGGTTGCCATCCTTTGCCCTCCTTGCCTTTCCTCCCGGCTCGCACAGAAAGATTACGGGTGCAACATTCCAGGAAGGAGACGCATTTACTATTTCGCTGAAACAGGGAAGTAAATAATGTAATGGTTTCTGCAGCAGGAATGCACACTTATGACTTAGAACTGAACTAAATGTTACTCATAATAGAGACAAAATAAAAAATATAATTGTCTTGAACGATTAGCTAGGAATGATTTTTAACTCTTTCTTCACACACACACACACACACACACACACACACACACATACACACACACACACAAAAAAAGTTACTCTGAACTTAATACAATCCACCAGAAATATCCAGAATATAATTAAACTGATGCTGCGGTAGTGAAGATCCATGTTGTTTCTAGCATGGAAAAGATGATGACGTGAAAACAAAGTGGCAGTCAGCGATATAAACAGGCAAACATACGCACTGTTCAACGAAACACATACGAAATTAAGGACACAAGTAAAAATAAATTGTATGTAATCATGTAAATGTAATCTACTTATGAAATTATAATAATTTGTCGGGCTTCCTGTACTTATGAAATATAATGTTATTTATTTCCTCTTTGTTGGTTAATTCATGTTGTTGTGATCGAAGTGGTGCGAATAGTGGTTCATTAATCCTGAGAAAAATCACCTGTATTGAGAGTTTAACAAGCCCCAGTGTTGCTTGCCAAGGAGTGGCCCAGAGACAGACAGGTGCAGGAACAGGCTGGAAGTGTCCGTGCCTTTGGACTCATTGGGGAACCTTTCACTTGTTTCGTGTGTATGTGTGTGTGTGTGTGTGTGTGTGTGTGTGTACATGAAGACACTAATGGATACGAATAGAGTAGGATCAGCTTAATAGATCACTAATTTAATGTTGCGAGAATAATTAATCGGGGAGAGCCATTTCCTTTTTCAGCATTTTGGTCAGTGTGTATTCGCCTGGAGGACGCGCACCACTTAGATCACCAGAATAACCTTAGATTGTTGCGTAAGATAACGTAGCTCGGTCAGGGCGTCGCAGTCTTGTCGTGGGTCTTGTTAAAGGTGAGAAGGCAGGCTAATTAAGGGATTCGCACTTGGAATGAGGAAAAGTACAGATGTGACGGACGGGTAGTCACGGCACGTTCGTCTTCTGCTCTTGTCCAGAGGGCAAGGAGCGAGGAACACAGTGTAGATAAATGTTATCGTGGAGAGCATTGTAAAGCCACCAGTACTTTTTTCCACTGGTGAATATTTAGATAAAGAATGTTGGTGTTTTCTTTCTTCTTTCTCCTTTCTTTTCCTTTTTTTCGTGTTCTTTCTTTTATTTTTTACCCAAAATGGCGAATGTGAAGCTAGACGATTAAGTGGTATTGAGGAAAAGTGGATAGTGATCAGGTGAAAGTACAGGTAAGAATGTACGCTACACTACTTGTTACTTCAGTGTTCATTCTTGAGTTCTTGATTCTGACTCTGGGACGCGGGAAAGAACACTCCTCGGCACACAATCTCAACGGTAGCCTTTCTTTTCCACAGTTTACATTCCCTGTGTTTGTCCTAATATCCAGATGCCTCAGAGAGAAGTTGCGCCAAAATCATGGAAGGTTAGAGGGTTTTCATACAGCATAGTTCAGAAATACAAGGAAAAAAGATTAATATGTCAATACTCACAAAGTTGCGAAGTTTTTGTACGAAGAGCACAACTTTTCTCGCACATGTGTAACAGTGACAAGTGTTCTTCTCCTACATCATAAAACACACTTCACCATTCCTTTGTTTCCATGTCGCTTCAAATTTATCTTCTTCGGAAAGGCCGTCACGTGGCGCCTCGCCGGGAGTTGTATAAGGCGTCTTCAGCTGCTGCTTCAGTCCTTTGATCATGGAGGTCTTCTGAGGAATGTTTACTGATGTACGTCCAGTGTAGGCTTTGAAATGGATCCTTCCTCTGAACTCATCACGTTACGTATCCCCTTTTATTTATTTATTTTATTCTTTTATCTAAGCAGGCGAGTCCAGCGAGCCAGTGAATAACTTACTAGACTTCAGTGTGTACGGCGATTTACGTCCAATAATGGGATGGGATAGTGACAAGTGTAGGCCCGTGGAGATGGAGGAGGTAACCGTACAGTCTGACAGGAGTGTTTCTGGGTGTAGATCATGCCCCGCGTTGGCAAGATTGTGCTGTTAACCAGTGACAGCGAAAGGAGTGAATGATGGAGTAATTCAAATCTTCTAGTGTTGGTTGTTTCACTTCACTCCCCAGATGAATTATTTAAGGTGATTTAAATGAAGTAAGAAATGCGCCACTAGTAGTCTGAGAGTTAGGGAAGGCGGGGAAAGTGAAGAGCCCAAACTTATGGTAGACATCGGCTATAGCAAAAGTGTGAGGAAGCAAAGGAGTGTCGCTCACTACTCGCATCGCTATGTGACAGTAATCGTGGCTCTTCAGATGAAGCAACTAGTCATTATACACATCAAAGCAGGAAACCCAAACATCAAAGCACGATATGCATTAAGGAAAAGAAAGATCAACATACAAGAGGGACATCTATAACCAAAAGACAAAATATTTTACATTTTCCCATTCGCTTTTGCACTGATTTCCTCTTCTACTAAGTGGGTCGTGAGGGCGAAGCGTAACACAGGCCTTGCAAATATTATATCCACATGAGGCTAAAATAAAAACAACAAGAAAGACAGGATATGCAGAAAGATGAAGTTTGTTGCAGTGGAGTATCAGGTGGAAGTGATGCAGCGAGTTATGAGACCAAACTTTCCGTAGCAGTCAGCAAGAAAGAAAGGGCAGTTTGGGAAGTGGAGGAAGGAAAGAGAAAACATAAGAGGAGAGAATCGCGGCATTGGAGGAGGAGGTGAGGAAGCTGAAACGAGATCACGATATCGTTAAGAAGGAAAATGGCGAAAAGGAGGAAGGAGGAATGACGTAAGTAGGTGCATAGAGACACTCGTCCAATGGAATAAAAGGAAAGGGAAGCAGTAATTGTAGGACACGATACGATGGAATAGCAGAGGGAGGCTTTTATATGTGCAGACAAGAATGGCTGGCGATGGAGACAGAGAGGATTGCAGAACCATAGTATTAATCATGGACAGACTCGGCACTTTAAAGCAAGCCTGGAAATTGACAACTAGAGAAAAGGTTCCTTGAAAATTTTACGGGTCATGACAATAAAGTGACGCGTATTGAAGGTCTGGTTAAGGAGGAAGAGGAGGAGCACTTCAATAGCGTCGTGAGTAGTGAGAGAGTTATGGGGCAGTTGAGGAGACTTGAAAAGGAATTGGATAAAGAAAAGTATAATGGTGAGCAGAAAAGCGCAAAGGAAGAAGAGTAAAGCGAAAGTGTTCTGATGGCTATCTCGGGACAGGAAAAGGTGTCGTGTTAAAGCAAAGAAACACGATGCGGGAAATGTCTTGAGGACGGACGCGAGGTGTTGCTCGAACAAACATTAACAATTTCTGTACCAGGATGCACTGATAACACAAGCAATAAAAACATGGCTGCGGGATGCGTTACAGAGGACAGTCAGTAGAGAAAAATACGGAAACTTTATGTAGGATGGAGAGAGCAGAGGAAAGCAGAGAGGGATTTTGTGTGTCACTGACCGTGGATATCAAAGACCATCGAGCACATTGATAAAAGACAAGAAAACAGTCCTGGAAAGTAAAGTTTGGGGAGTCAGAAAGACGCAAACCAATAGTCAAAAGGAGATTCTGGTGAAGTTTTACACAGGGAAGAAATATGGAAGGACGTCCGTGAAGAGGAAATCTTGACGGAAACAGAAAGAATACCCAGAGGAATGTTTTGAATGGATAGAAGAGATGAATGCGTGCATCCGTCTAGAAAGTGGTCCCGACAGAGAAATTCAAGAAATCGAGGGGAACGAGAGAATATCACTAAAAGGAAGCACCATATTGAGATCCGTATGAAATCGTGAGAAAATGCATGGCAGAAAAGTGTGCAGGGAAAGTTGTGGTGTATCGAGAATTGTATGTGTTAAGGTCATCCATGCCTCTGTATTCTCGCCTCCCCTTATGGTTTCGTTACACTGTTTCCTTGTGCTGGCTGTAGAACTCTGCAAAGCATCATGTCAATTTCCATTAGCCGCGGCATGGAACATATGCACTACACATCTTCGTGCTCTGTGAAAGATATAGCAAAATAGTAAAGGTGCTACTTTGCTCACCAGATAGGCGCTCCTCTTCATATCTCTTTATACTCTAATTTCCAGACATGTAAAAGTCCCACAAAACTGACTGATTATTTTCAGTCTTTGCTATTACGTTTTTAAAGATGTAGCGAGTTGCGAAATATGTACGAGTAAAACGTTTAAGATTATTAGGAAAGGTGCAAGTTTAAGTAGCTTGGCGAAATCTATTGTGATATGAAACTCTCGTTAAAGGTTACGGCCGACTGTGATAGTGCTGAGATGAGCGTTGTGAGACTATGTTGTCTTGCTAAGATGGCTTGGGAGAAGGGACTGGTGAAGAGAGAAACCGTGTGTGTGTCTGTGTGTGTGTGTGTGTGTGTGTGTGTGTGTGTGTGTGTGTGTGTGCGTGTGTGTGTGACGTAACTGAATGAGTTATTTAACTATGCTAAACACATAACGGGTGTTCTCCCCTTCGTAATGCACTTAATGACCCTCCGTAGCGGTGGTGGCCCGAGGGACGCGCCCTTCGCAATGACTCGCAGCCATGGACGCGGAAACCTGTA
>NC_087152.1:6132500-6277500 GCF_035594125.1 Scylla paramamosain | reverse complement strand
GGAACCGGGAAGGGACGGAGTTTTGGGGTCATCTGTATATACTTACTGTTGACCTGACTATATAACGTTTTGGCGTCTTTTCTCGACTCTATTTTGACAGTTTCTGGTGGATGCTGTTCTGTTGCTCCGGTTTTCAAGAGTGGTATCCTCCTAATTGTGGGTTTAACAGGGATTCTGCATCTTGGTTACGAAAAACGCCTCTGAAAACCTGACTAATCATCTGTGCCCTTTGCGCAAATATTCGTCACAAGAGCACCAAGCGTTTAAGAATACGAGCTTCAGTCTTCATGTTTCTTGATGAGTGCATTTGGGTATTTGATTTGTAAACGTTCCTTGTTCTTATTCATCTGATTCCCAAACAAAGAACATTATCTCCGCTTCATTCCTTCCTCTCCTCGCCTCGCTAACCTCTCTGACATACTCATACATATATAGCTCTTTCCACTACCCACTGAATCACTTGTTCAATTCCCAGTGTATCTTAATCTCATCAGTTTTGCGCTGGGATCGCTGTCTCGGGATTATGTCAGCTTTTTCATAACGTACCTGTTTCCGTTACGAGTGTGTACCGTCCGCACCCTACCTTCATTTTAATTTAACCTGATTCCAGTGAAAGTTTCTGTTTACACTGGTATCAAGTAGTAATGTTAATAAACTACGTCTCTCTCTCTCTCTCTCTCTCTCTCTCTCTCTCTCTCTCTCTCTCTCTCTCTCTCTCTCTCTCTCTCTCTCTCTCTCTCTCTCTCTCTCTCTCTCTCTCTCTCTCTCTCTCTCTCTCTCTCTCTCTCTCTCTCGGTCTTTGAATACAACTTCGTGATAGTAAGATTATGTCTTAACCTGACTTCAGTACAGCATTGGAAAAGTATTTCATTCGATACTTCTCGTAAGTAATGATGTAGCTTATTAATAATAGCAAGGCAATTACACACACACACACACACACACACACACACACACACACACACACACACACACACATGAAGGGAATCTTCAGCGAAATATACTTAAATACGTGTGGTGTTACAGGTTTGTCATCTCACAGAGGTCATGACTTATTTTGCCTTTCCTTCTGCAGGTTGTGGCAGTCCTCAAGACACCCACGTTTTTGGTCCCCACATTACAGGAAAGATATAGGTCTATTAGAATCAGTACAGAGGAGAATGATTAAAAGGATACATGGGATGAGGAGTATTCCTTACGAGGCGAGGTTGAAGCTGTTAAATTTACATTCTTTAGAGAGACGTAGGTTAAGAGGGGACCTGATAGAAGTCTTTAAGTGGTATAAGGGTTATAACAAGGGGGATGTAGGCAAAATTCTTAGGATCAGCAACCAAGGTAGAACAAGAAATAACGGGTACAAGCTTGAAAAATTTAGGTTTAGGAAGGAGATAGGAAAAAATTGGTTCTCAAATAGAGTCAGTAATCATGTTGTTAGTGCTAGGACACTAGAGAGCTTTAAGAGAAGATTAGACAAGTTTATGGATGGGGATAATAGATGGAAATAGGTAGGTATATTTCATACAGGGACTGCCACGTGTAAGCCTGGTCGCTTCTTGCAGCTTCCCTTATTTCTTATGTTCTTATGTTCTTATGGACACAATTTTCCGAGGTGGTGATAAGTATTTGATTGATTTTCTTTATCCCTCCGGTTTTCTGTTCATTCTTCAGTTAATGCAAACATTCTATAAATCGCCCAAGGATCACACTGCCGCTGAGATTCAAGATGAAGTGTGTCGCTATTACCAGTCTTGGTGTCTGGTTCAGGGAGCAGGTGAAAATCTGCTGATGGCTCACCTTTTATTGGTAGTTTCATCAAGTGGAATGTAAAAAAAATTCACATTCAATTTTAGAAAAAGAGACTGCAAAAGGCCACTTGACCTATATGAGGCAGTTCCTGAGCACTTAAAATTTAACATCTGCCATACTCACCCATATATTTATCCAGTCTCCTTTTGAGTCTCTAATGTCTGCGTCTTCACTCCATATAGGAAGCAGCGTTCACGACATAAGAAGTTCCATGCTTTGGAGAAATATATATGTTCTTTGATGAGTGTTTTCCAGCTTCCACTCACGTCGTCCTACATATGGAAGGAAAATTTGTATACTGGATGACTGTTGTTTAAATTTTGATTATGTTGAATCAATTTAGTTTGTAAACCAAAAAAAGAATGCAAGAGTATATGTTCTAAAAATTCCTTTGACTATATGTCAGCCAAATGTATAGAAATATTAAACTTTTTATTCAGTCGTTAAGGAGATAGATGTTAGAGTACACATCAATACACTTTCCACACTACAAAATTTAGGGGAAGCAGTGACATATGCTAGCAAGTTTCCGGGATTCCTGTAAGAAAAAAAATAAATAAAAATAAATAAATAAAAACAAAAATAGAATAATGTGAATTTCTTAATTGAAAAAAATTAACATTTTCAATTTAAAAACTTACCTAATAATAGAGGTATGTTTCTTACTTAAAGAGAAACCATTGTACCGTTGTTACCGTTTAGTACAGGCACGAGACTCATGGTAGAGTGTAAGGGAATATAAGGGAGTCAAGTGATAAGGAAGGGGGGTACTGTTACCCTGTCCCTTAACATCAGGTAAAATATAAGGACATATGGAGTGTAACGGAGTATACAGATCAGGTATTAGGTGTATACTAGCTTAATGCAAGTGTTCTTTACCTGAAGCTGAGGGTAAGGGTGACGGAGATCCCACCCTTATACGTGATACCTGATACCATACTTCCTTATACTAGACTGAAACATCCTTGCTTGCGACCACACACACACACACACACACACACACACACACACACACACACTTGTCCGATATGGTTCTCAGGTAAACCCATTGCCAACCAATGACAGTATGACACTTGTTAGTTTGTGTAAAGAAACGTAGACGATTTTGACGGGACAAAAATAAAAGCACAAGCCAAGTAAACTATTTCATCATTCGTATTGTTGTTAGTTGTGTCTGTCGAGATACTGGTTGAGCTTGCACCAGACAGTTTTCTTAAGGTCGCGGGATATAACAGTCGAAGGGCTACGGTAACTTGTATTATTCGATTTTACTCGTTTCTGGAAGCAGGTCAACGTTCAAGTGTGAAGATTATAAAGTTGAGTTGATAGTTACTCTACACCACACATAACTCACGACATTCTGTTCACCTTTACCGCGCCCTGAGAATTATTTCTTTTCACGGATGCTTGTCGCTGTCCCGGTGACTGTTGTGGTTCTTGAGTGACATTAACATTGTTGTGTAGTGTGTCGGTCCTTTTGCATCCCGGAGTTTCGTGAGGTACTGGTATTTAAGGACCTGATGGCGACACGTACTCTTTGTTGTTATGCTAAAATTAGTATTTCGGAAAAGTATATCAAGTGGATAGAGAAATATTAATTACATGTCAAAGAAATAATGTGTGTGTGTGTGTGTTTTCATTGAAATGTTAAATTCCCTAAAGAGAGGCTTTAATTTTCCAATCTTGTAGTTTTATCATAACTGGAAAAGCTACATTTCTTCTTCCCGATATTTGCTTCGTCCTTTATGTGCGAGGTGGCGGTGAAAAAAAAATAAATAAGTAAAAATAAATAATAAATAAATAAAAGTGAAAAAAATTAATATAGCACAAAGTGAACTAACAAAGCAGAACAACAAACTAAAATCATTTCCCTTCTGGTTCTCCCTCGCGCGGGAACAGAGGATATCCCGGGTTGAGTTTTTATGGCATTTTTCATTCTCGTAATTTTTCTCACTCTTCATGGTACACAAGGTGGAGGGAAGCCTTTGGTGTGGAACTAGCTTGCAATAATAGCCGTTAGGTTCATTAATAACAATGATGATGGTTAAAAAATTAAATAAATAAATAATAATAATAATAAGAAGAAGAAGAAGAAGAAGAAGAAGCAACAACAACAACAACAACAACAACAACAACAACAACAATGATAAAAATAAGAATATTAACAATGATAACCATAATGATAATAATGATGGTAATGATGATGACGATGATGGTGATGATGATAAGTAGTGGTAATAATAATAACAATAGTGATAATTATAATAATAATAATAATGATAATAATAATAATAATAATAATGATAATAGTAATAATAATAATAATAATGATAATAATAATGATAATAATAATAATAATAATAATAATAATAATAATAATAATAATAATAATAATAATAATAATAAATGGTTTATGTATAACAATTGCAGCGATAAGCTGAAAATATGTTTTAATATTGGGGTCCGGGTGAAAATCGCTGAATTTTAAAAGCATTCCTAACTAATTGTTGCTTGCCAATAATAATATTAGATATAATAATAACAATAATAATAATAATAATTAGTAGTAGTAGTAGTAGTAGTAGTAGTAGCTGTAGTACTACTACTACTACTACTACTACTACTTACTACTGAACACTAATAATACTGAAAAGTGATACTCATAATGCATATAACAAACATCCTGTGCAGTATTGTTTAAGAAATATAAGCCCGTATTCGTACTTGCATTTTTCTCTCATTAAGAACATTAAGAACTGGTGGCATGTGGCTGACGTGAGGCGGCCAGCGTTGTGTTCCTTCCAGTTATAATGTTTGTCGACACCGAACTTGTTTACCCTCAGGCCTGGAGAGTTTTATTTGGAGGTGCTGCTGGTGATGTCTTGAGGTTCACTATAAAAACTTTGAATTACTTTGTGCCCCAAGTTAAATGGAGATGAACTATTCTAAATTTGCAATGTTGGTATGTGGTGAAAGTACTGCAATCGTAAAAACATACAAGAACACATGTTTTTATCTTAGACCACGTATGTGTTAATCACCCTTTGTACTATGGTCACCTTTGCATTCATTCACTCCTCCTGGTGATTGTACTTTGGCTCTTTGTAAATTTTGGCTCATCGCGGTTGACTCGTTTATGGATTTCCAACCTAAGACTCATCATTGCATCATTGACAACAAAAAGGATGCATCTTTGTGCTCCGTCAGTTACCACAGGTGAGTTGCTTTGGTGTGGGAATTGTCCTTTGGTGTCTTACCTGTGAGGACTTTTGTGGGAAAAGGTCAGCCAGCCATGACATCTGTTCAAGAGGAGACTGTCTTCTCTAATAGTCTCGCTCGCCATACTAGTGTTCGTGTGGTGTGTTTCCCTGAGATTCAAGAAAAGGTATACAAGTTTTGCACTTCTTCAAATCGCTTAGACGAAACCAAGGAAACAGCTTAAGATTCTGACTTGTGCAGGAGTTGTGTGCTTGTTTATTCGTTTGTGTTGTAGTGTGTGTGTGTGTGTGTGTGTGTGTGTGTGTGTGTGTGTGTGTGTGTGTGTGTGTGTGTGTGTGAGGGCGGGCGTTGGCAAGCACTGACCCATCATTTTTAAACTTTTGTGAGATAAAACTTTTGTCGGGAAGGAAATATTTTACGGAGTGACGTTGTTTGCTGAAACATTGATGACTGAAAGAATACTGCGATGTAGCTGAGAATTTTATCTTTGTGTGTGTTCGTGTCTCTTCGTTCGATACGAATGATGTATTCATGGTAGAATGTAAGAGAGATACATTCTTTTAAACACGAACATTATACGAAAATTAGTAGTTGTTATGATACCTCACAATTAATTCTTGCAGGCTTTATCTGAGAGAGAGAGAGAGAGAGAGAGAGAGAGAGAGAGAGAGAGAGAGAGAGAGAGAGAGAGAGAGAGAGAGAGACCTATACAAGTTTTTCCCAAAGGAGTGTGCGAGTGAAATCCTGAGGGAATTTTTCTGGCCAAAGTTAAACGGTGCAAACAGACAAACGCGGCAGCCTGAAGACGGTCCAGACAAACTTGCAATACCTCGGGATGAACAAAGAACAAGGTGTGAGTTCGAACGCCATTCTCCCTCAGTACTACAGCCAGGGAGGTGCGCGAGACTGGGATAAAACATTGAGTGATCTTTGCCAACCAAGAAACCAGTTACTATTAAACAATGTTAAGAGTTTTCTACATATACAAGAAATTACATGGTCTCTCCCCATATTTCCTTTTTCAAAACTTAAGTCACTGAGAGGAAATTATTTGGTTTAAAGTGAGTTGTGGAGAAGTGACTGGACGGGGAGAGGCGGTAGTGGGAGAGTGGGAGGCTGTTAGAGACGGATAGTGTTAGGGGAGAGGGAGAGCGTTGGGGGTAGAGGGAGGGTATTGGAAGGAGAGGGAGGGTGCTGGAGAGAGGAGGCTGGGATGGACGGAGGTACATGCACACGAACACACACTGCACATGAGTCGCTCACTTAACGAGTCCCCTCACCTCACTTTCAATCAGCGCTAATCGTCAGCTTTTTCACCCCGGCGTGTTTTGCCCACTCGCTCTCTCATAAATACGCCGCTTTCATACTCCCGGCAATAACTTATCGTGTCCCCACTCACTGCAGTACAGGTGGAAAATTCATGCACTGCTAAATTACATGTTAGTGGATTTATAATGTATTTCATGGGCAATATCCGCGTTTATTAAAGGTTTCCAAGCATAAACTTGCGTCCCGTCCTGAGGTAAAGCGTTTGAAATAAGTTGCAAGTGTAAAGAAACTGCTCATTAAGGCTGCACTTTTTACCTGCTTTCGCTGCTGTTAATCGCTTTAAGTCCTTGAGCAGCAGCAGCAAGGCAAGGAAGGAGGAGGAGGAGAAGGAGGAGGAGGAGGCGGTGGCGGCAAAGCTGGTTCTGGCGGGCTGGAGACGAGAGGTAAGCAAGGAGGGACGTAGAAAAGGAGAAGAATAACACCAAGAAAAGTGTGATTTTCATATATCACCACGGTGCGGGAAAGCAGCTGGCGGAGGCTGCTTTTGATGGCGTGGTGGAGCAGCGAGGCCAGTGAGAGAGAGAGAGAGAGAGAGAGAGAGAGAGAGAGAGAGAGAGAGAGAGAGAGATTGTCCTTGCTTTCACCTTATTAACTGAAAGAAATGCAGTTATAAGCAAGGGAGGACACTGAATTACGTTGTTATCTTCAGGTGCCCGTTAGGCTGAACAAGTAATTTCATGCGCACTAGAGAGGGAAACGACTGCACTCTGACCTCTCCTGTGTCCACTGCTGCTGGTATTAACAACTGCGACAACAACAACAGCAACTACAACAAGAACAACAACAACAACCACAACAACTACAACAACAACAGCAGCTACTACTACTACTACAATAACTACTGTTACTACTACTTCTACTATTATCACCGCCAGTACTTCTACTATTACCGAAGACCTACAATAACGTGAAGAGAGGAAGCTTCAACAATAGTCTAAACAAAGAGAATACCAGCGGAGATGACAACACCTTCCCACACCAACGCAGCGTGGCGGGAGGCAACACAGCACACGGCAGCCTGACATCAGAAATGTGTTCCGTGAATTTAGAGAAAAGATATTTTGATGTACGTAGGAAGCTCCATTAAATGCGAGCTCTTCAAAGTTTCATCCATTACACAGGCTAAAGATATATGACTTAATTTTTTTCAATGAACATTTTTCCTTCTCCTATCACTGAATGCTGCTATGAATTTTAACTCCGTGCTTTCAAATAGTATTACGTGTAAGAGAATTAACTTGGCTTAAAAACGATTTTTTTTTTTTTTTTTTTTATGTAGGAAAGACACTAGCCAAGGGCAACAAAAATCCAATAAAAAAAAAAAACCCACTGAAATGCCAGTCCCATAAAAGGGTCAAAGCAGTAGTCAAAAACTGATGAATAAGTGTCTTGAAACCTCCCTCTTGAAGGAATTCAAGTCATAGGAAGGTGGAAATACAGAAGCAGGCAGGGAGTTCCAGAGTTTACCAGAGAAAGGGGTGAATGATTGAGAATACTGGTTAACTCTTGCGTTAGAGAGGTGGACAGAATAGGGATGAGAGAAAGAAGAAAGTCTTGTGCAGCGAGGCCGCGGGAGGAGGGGAGGCATGTAGTTAGCAAGATCAGAAGAGCAGTTAGCATGAAAATAGCGGTAGAAGACAGCTAGAGATGCAACATGGCGGCGGTGAGAGAGAAGCTGAAGACAGTCAGTTAGAGGAGAGGAGTTGATGAGACGAAAAGCTTTTGATTCCATCCTGTCTAGAAGAGCAGTATGAGTGGAACTCCCCCCCAGACATGTGAAAAATACTCCATACATGGACGGATAAGGCCCTTGTACAGAGTTAACAGCTGGGGGGAGGGAAACGAAAATAAAAAAAAAGCGAGAATGAACGAGAATAAAAACGAGAAAAAAAAAATAATGGTATGGTATTACGTTCAAGAGAATGAACTTGACTAGAAAACAAAGAAAGAACAAGAAAATAAAAAAATGGATGACATTACATGTAAGAGAATGTACTTTACTATAAAACGAATCGAAAACAATGAAAATAAAAAAAAATATGTAATTTTTTGAGAAATTTCTTTTGCTTATCAGTACAATGAATGAAAACGAATCGAAAACACTGAAAAAAAGACAAGACAGTATTACGTATAAAGAAAATAAATTCGATCAGAAAACGAAAAGAAAATTGTGAAAATAAAAAAATAAAAACGGTTTTTAAAAGGAATTAATGAATTTTGTTTGCAGAATTGTTGAAAAAAAGAATATATATACTTTCAACTGGATTACGGATAAGGGATTAGGATTAATTTAAACAAACTGCAATTAACGATTATAAAAACAGTAAGGAGAAAAGCAAGGGCACTTCTTTTTTCGACATTAATATTTAGTTATATTCATCATGATATCCTAATACAAATTAGGATATTGCAGGTTCTACATGATTTCGGTCATTCCTTTAACCCGTTCACTGCTGTGGCCAGATATTGCTGTGGTTTTGTGTAAGATTAGTTTATGATTTTTTAAAGATAATACGAGCGAGAAAATCTGTTACAAAATAATTAGTGAGGGTTTTTCATTATTTTCTCATCAGTAAAGTTGTTAAGCAAGGAACATATCCCAATTATCAGATGAAAATTTCTAAATTATTTTTTTTTTACTTTTTAAACTAATGTTCGAACCTATACATAAAATTTAAGAATTTTTCTTATTAAAACTTTTTTCTAAGATTAGAAATGATTAAATCATAAAAAGCAGAAGAATATTAATGTTAAAGGTATAAATCGATTAAAAAATGTGTTTTTTAGTCTCTTATTTTTTTTTCTTTAAAGTAAAATATGTTTATTTTATGTGCACCACTCCTAAGAACTCGTAATAAAGAAGAATCTTCGTAGGTATGTAAAACATTCTTTTGAGTTCCAATGAGTGGTGCGTAGATAATAAAAATTTCACATAAAAAAAACACTAAGACACTAAAAAGACACAATTTAACAATTTATATTTGCTTTTGTATTAATATTCTTCTTCTATTTTATTTATGATTCAACATTCTGTAATGTTAGAAGAAAATTTTTTGTCGATTTATTTATTTATTTATCTATTTATTTATTTATTTATTTATTTTTACATATTAGAAACTTTAAAAAAAAAATGTTACAAAATTTTCAATCTCAAAATTTTCATCTGATTTTAAGGGAATGTTCCTTACTTAAAGAACCATTGTATGTATGAAAAATATTCCTTCTGAGAAGTGATGCGTTGATAATAAAAGTATTTCACTTGAAAAAATAAATAAATAAATAAAGCGTGTTTTTAAAGTGTCTTAATTTTTTCTTCAAGTGGAATATATTTATTATCATTGCCACACTCCTGAGAATTCTAAATAATGTTTTAACTATGGACATTTTTTTTTCTTTAAATAAAGAACATATCCCAATTACACACACACACACACACACACACACACACACACACACACACACACACACACACACACACACACACACACACACACACACACACAAAATAACTAACTAACTAAATAAATAAATAAATAAATAAATAAATAAATGAGAGGCAAACGCCAGTAAAAATATGTATCTATAATTTATTAAGCATGCAAACTTACTAAAACTGAGTGAAAATATAAGCTTACTAAATCAAGACTTCTAAGTAGGAGAAACATTTTCCAGTAATATTAAAAAAAAAAAAGCCGCTCTTTTACTTCGGAAAGGAATGAAACATACGCAGGGATTACTCTGGCCTCCCTTTGCTACTGATGCAGGAAAGCTGGCGATGTTAAAAAAGCAAGATAAGAAATTTAAATTAACCAAAATTCCTTAGTCTCGGTAATATCTCGCAAGAATACTCAAGCACATAACCAAGAGCGTGGGCTTCCCTCCTCACCGTGTTTTTCCCCTTCCGAGATGAGTGAAAGGCAGTGTCGGTAAATATAGTCCATTAAATCACGGGTATAATTCGCTAATCCGGCCGCCAAAAAACGTCACAGGAATCTTGGAAGCAGAGGTGGAGTATGACTGAAGTGTATCTCGAGAACCTCATCTTATTTCCAGAAACCAAGTGGTGGGAAGCAATTACCACGTGAGAGAGCTAAGTGTTGCTGTCCCTTTTTTAAAGTAAGAAGGTCTCTGGCTTACTGCAACCGAAATTAGGGAAAAAAGTGTTGCAATCTCTTTTACTCGTATATGTAAGGGATTTGGCTTATGGCAAGAGAAAGGGGGGAAAAAATCCACTGAGGTTGTAAATCTCTTAAGAGAGCAATCCGAAAGCATGTCCAAAGTTACATCATGAGGTGTCTTAAAAAGTCCTTAGGATGAGCGAGACAAACGTTTTTCTTGTCTTTACTGCTGCAAGTAGTAAGTGGTAAGTTTTCTCTTTTCTTCTATACATAATTGATCCTAATAACGATATTAAAGATAACATGGTAGCAAAAGATTACACACAGCCTTTCAAGTAACTGGTGATTTTCTTTTATTTCTCTTGTATACATAACTGGTCCTAATAACAGTATGAAAATAGCATGGTGGCAGAAGGTTAGGTACGCACAGCCTCTCTGCACCAAATAATAATCACGTATCCTGTCCCCGAGCTCATCCTTGGCCACGCCGCAGCTTCCGTGTTCCAAGATCGTGTTCCGTGCCCGATATAATTCATAACAACGCAGGCGCAACATTTCTTGGATTACCGGCCATTTCCACCATTTCAAGGCTGGAATTTCACTATGGATCATTGCATTGCAGAGCCACAGTGCTTCGCATTTCTCTCGAAGACTCTCGACTCAAAATATATATTCACTTTTCTCTTGGAATTATATTGTGTTTGTTCATATTCAAAATACTCACTATTATTTTGACAGACAATTTATGATCTTGTAAGTTTTTATATGTAGGAAGGATATGTTTGCTTGCATCATTCTTATTTCAAGTCAGTTCCTCCATGAAAACAAAACATAATGTAACCTAACGTTTCATACAGTGAAACTATTTTTTTGTGAGGAAAAATCTTGCGGATTGAATCTGTGTGAGGGACATTTACGTGAGGGAACGTGGCGCAGGTTGCCTTCAGTTTCGTGTCTGGTGAAATGGGTCACACAATCAGCTGCCGTCACTCTGAGTTACGGAAATTCACTTCACCATCGACTTTATTGCAGCAGATATCAGAATAACTGCATATTGTAATTTCTTTCTCTCCATTATTCCCGCGGGTCTAGAAATTTCTGTTGTCGCAGTGCCACCATTCAGTAAGCTACTTGAGTGTTTTGTATATTAACTGTGAATTTCCATTATTCCCTCTCGTTACAAAATCCAAATACATTATTATGATTATTATTTTTTTTATTTATTTATCTATTTTTATTTTTTTTTTTTTTTCCCTTGAAGGCCTGCACTGCTCCATCTTGCCTCGCAGCAGTACCTTCCTAGGAGAGATGTCATTATTTCATAAAAACAAAGGAACCATCCTGTGTGACGTATTGTGGCGCCATAACTCATTTTCCATATTTTTTTTTTTTTTTTCTGTACTCGTCTTTGTAGCAATGTCAAACTACGATTTTTTTTTTCCATTGCTCCATCTTGGGTCACGGCAGTACCTTAGTGAGAGAAATACCACTCCTTCATAACCCTTACTAGCGCCATATAAATGTTGTGGCGCCATAACACACTTCCAATATATTTTTTTTTCCCATCCTTATCCTTCACCCACGTTTTGTTGCGCACGTATTCCCCTCTGGCCACACCACACCAGTACTCTTCCTCTTCTCTCCTCGATACATCATCGCTCGCTTTACTTCATAACACTGTGCTTCCCATTTACATGTCAAACATTTCTTAATGCGTGCCTCCATTTTGACGCCTGTTACTGCAGAGTTCTCGTGTTTGGTATGTGTGTGTGTGTGTGTGTGTATGTGTATGTGTTTTACTTTGAGTACCTTATGTGTTGAAACTCATATGAAAAATATATTGTGAGAAGAGAGAGAGAGAGAGAGAGAGAGAGAGAGAGAGAGAGAGAGAGAGAGAGAGAGAGAGAGAGAGAGAGAGAGAGAGAGAGAGAGGCAGACAGACTGGCAAACAGACAGACAGACAAGATGAAAGAGAGATTGATTGACAGGTAGTGTGCCTTTCCTGGTAAAGATGTCCTGCTTAAGAGTCTGCAAGAAATAAGATGTTATTTCGTAATGGATGAAAGTGATAAGGAAGACCAGAAGCAGCCACCACCATCCTGAATGTGTGTGTGTGTGTGTGTGTGTGTGTCGTCAGGGTGTTGCCTTGCCTTCGCTTATTTTATTTTCTTTTCGCTTTTTTTTTTCTCCCTACCTTACTTTTCTTACTTTTCTTTGCCCTAACTTACCTTGTTCCCTCTGTATTTCTCTTTTTTTTCCTCCCTTTCTTCCCCTTACTTTTCTGTGCTTTACCTTATCTTGTTATCTCTTCTTTTGTCTTTCTTTCTCTTCTCTTGCCTTCTCCTCCTATCTCTTCTTTACCTTTACTTACCTTGTTTTCTCTTCCTTTCTCTTTTCTTCCTTTCCTTACCTTCACTTTAACTTTTTGTGCATTACTTTATCTTCTCTTTCTTTTTTTTTCACTTCCTGTACCTTCCCTACCTTTCTGTACCTTACCTAGTTTTCTTTTTGTTTGCTTTCCTTTCCTTTCTTTCCCTTTCCATTCCTTCCCTTGCTTTCTTTGTCCCTGAGCCGTCGTGGTATGTTTCTGTTATCTATTCATTTAGGAGCGTCTTCCCTTCATGCTGCCTGTGTGTGTGTGTGTGTGTGTGTGTGTGTGTGTGTGTGTGTGTGTGTGTGTGCGGTATCCAAGACGTGTCGTGTTTGTGTTGTCTTCAGTTTTTTTTTTTTTTTTTTTTTCTCTCGCGTACCTTGCGTGTCCTGTCCCGTGCATCTGCTGCCTTTGTCCTGATTTTGTTTATTTTCTTCGCGTGTGGAAAAAAATAGTAATTGTTTGTTATTTTACAATTTAGGCCTTTGTGAGAATACGTGTATTGTTTGCAGCTAATCCTTTCACTTGTAGAGAAACGTTTCTGTGGTAGCGTAATTTGTTTGGTCCTTTGTTTTACACTAAGCTCTTTGCTGTAGTCTATAAATGATAAGACAACTTTCTATTCTCTCTCTCTCTCTCTCTCTCTCTCTCTCTCTCTCTCTCTCTCTCTCTCTCTCTCTCTCTCTCTCTCTCTCTCTCTCTCTCTCTCTCTCTCTCTCTCTATTGTGTCAACGCAAAGAAAATATTTACAGCGCTCTAACTCTTAACAAAGGACAACCGTACAAGTGAAAGGGATAATGAGAAGCTGGCTTGAAAAAAAAAATAGATTTAAAAAGATATAAGAAGTAATTGGTTCTCGAATAGAGTGGTGGATGAATGGAATGGACCCAGTAATCAGGTTGTTATTGCCGAATCATTAGTGAGCTTTAAAGATTAGACAAATTTATGAATGGGTATAAGTGGAAACAGGTTGGTTTGTTTCGTGCAGGATTCGCCGCGTGAGGGTCTGATGGCTTCTTGCAGCTTCCTTTATGTTCTTATGTTGTTAAATGTTGTTAAGATAGAAAAATAAATCAAGAAAAAAAATCATCCCGGCTCTAGTTACAATACAAAACAATGAAGAAAAGCAGTACAGAATACAATGCAGGACATTACAAAACAATACAGGATACATCATACTAAATATAGTGCAAAACTACAAATCATAGTACAAAATACAATAAAAGACAATGCAAAATATACAAAATGCAATGCAAAACAACCTAAAATATAATACAATACTAAGCAATACAATCTTCCCAGAAAAAAAAAGGAAAAAAATGCTAGAAAAAACCTTTGTGTTTCTAGGAATAAAACTGAAAAAAAAAATGAACCTGGAATGCAAATATATCACGTGCAGCTTTGACTCACTTATGCATAATGTTTAAAGTTGAGTAATCGGAAAAGTTAATATTGGCGGTGCGTGGCTCACATACCTTCATCCCGCGGCGATCTTTTTTCTCCTTGCCCCAACGCTCCTCCCTTCCCCACCCCGGGGTGTACCTGCAGTGTCGAGATGGGCTGTTTCCACTGTTCTTGCGATAATACATGAGAAAGAAGACAACAAGTGCTGCAACACTCATGAATATCCTTATACTGAACTTAGAATTGTAAGAAAAATAATAATAATTGGATACTTGAACCTTTGAAAGTATCACGTTAGCCATTATTACATTGATAACACTCTTTAGTACACTGGAAACATGCTGCTTAAATAAATAAATACACAGACCATTTATTTAGCAACAACAACTAAAAGGGAGTAGCTCACGTAAATATGACTTCCCACCCTAGTTGACTTAATAAATAGCCAATGTTTTCTCTGTGTCAACAAGTGCGTACCCCCGAGGAAGAGAGGACAGTCAATATCAAAAATTAAATTTACATTGTTCTTGAGAATTACAATATACGATCGTGATCTTTTGAAAAATAGCAAAATAAATGGTGTGTGAGTGAATATGCGAGAACATTTTACTATTCTGGCAAAATGAGAGAGAGAGAGAGAGAGAGAGAGAGAGAGAGAGAGAGAGAGAGAGAGAGAGATAATAAGACACTTAAGGTTCATTGCCTCAAGGAAACACTGACGCATCTCTTCGTTCGCTCGTCCATTCTTTGATCACGTGCCTTGGCTTACGGGATATGTGTGGTATTTCTTTCCATGCACGAATATAGACATGTAGCACATAAGGGTAAATACATCAGCCTTCACACACACACACACACACACACACAGACAGACAGGTTTGGTAATTGTGGTAAAGTGCTGCGCGGCTTCGGAACAGGGAACCGAAGCAAAGTGATTTTCAACAGCCAGTGTCGCCATGAGTGGTGTCTCGTGCGGGTGTGTTTGATCCTGTACTCTCGGGTAAACTTACTTCTGGTCGTGGACTGCTGAAGTGCTACCCCAGACCCGTTCCCAAGGGCCTGGCAGGTATGTGGAATAGGGAAAGAATGTATATGGTGAACGTACTCCGGTTGGGTGGTGAAAGATCTGCTGAGTCGGTAGCCAGCCTGGTGACGCCGCTTGCTCGGGAATCCATGGAGTTGCCAGATGCTTGTACGCAACAAAATTTTATCAGCATTTGAAATTTCTATTAGACTGTATAGGTGTTGAAACTCGGTAGTAACATCAAGTAGAACAAGTGGTGCTCGAAATGGAAGGTTTTTAAGATTTAGAGACACGAAAGTCAGTGTACAGAAGTAATTGTGGAGGCAGTGGTATGGTGTATGGGAGCGCAACCAGGAACTGTATTCTTCATAAAGTCATGACATGTGTTGGAGCTATGGAAGATGTGTATCATAGCTTGGAGCGTCTGTCATGTTACGAATTGAGCGAACCGTGTATCATGCTGTATGTAACGCTTACTCGATTTCAGATACTAAAATACGAAACAAAAGCTTCCGGTTATTATTAATTTATAGTTTTTTATATAAATTTCTTTCGTTTTCATGTACTGGGAGAAGAGGTAGAGAGAATAAGACAATAAATCAATCTTTGAAATACAGTAAATGTGATCCCGTAAGAGCGCCTCAGTCTAAACAAACGGTTTTCGAATGGTGGAATGACAAGGATGGCTCTCTCGACTTTCCCCAAAGGCATTACTACTGTACAACTGCATTTTCCCTGTAACTTTTCCCAGCAGCAAGATATCTAAGTGTTATGATCACCTCCATTTCAAAGGTGAGTGGGTTGCTCCTCTCTGTGTCACTCTGTAAGGCTTCCCTCACTAGATCGGTGACAAGAATACTTGCACGGTCTAAACAATACCTTCTGATGAGTTCCATGTCACAAGTTCATCAGTTCGTCCTAGCTGAGTAAATAATTCCTTAGCTGGAGATGTTGTGGGACGACCATCTTGCCATTGGGAGCGTAGTATATACTGTTGTACCTCGCCCCTTCATCCACAGTTGCTCGGCCTTTCATGAGTACTACTCTTTCGCCACCGCTGCTTGCTTAAACGTGGCGCAGGTTTTACGTTGTTGGGAAAGGGAAGGGTTGCACGGCCAGTTTGTTTCCTGACTGAGTAGTATCGCCGTTAAAGTTTGTTCACGGGAACTCGCTTTGTTGATGATGCTTAACCCTTTGTTCCCGTTTCGTCGAACAGCACTGCAATTATTATTATTATTGTTATTATTATTATTATTATTATTATTATTATTATTATTATCATTATTGTTGTCGTTGTTGTTGCTGTAGTGGTGGTGGCCGTCGTTGTTGTCCTTCTTCTTCTTCTTCTTCTTCTTCTTCTTCTTCTTCTTCTTCTTCTTCTTCTTCTTCTTCTTCTTCTTCTTCTTCTTCTTCTTCTTCTTCTTCTTCTTCTTCTTCTTCTTCTTCTTCTTCTTCTTCTTCTTCTTCTTCTTCTTCTTCTTCTTCTTCTTCTTCTTCTTCTTCTTCTTCTTCTTCTTCTTCTTCTTCTTCTTCTTCTTCTTCTTCTTCTTCTTCTTCTTCTTCTTCTTCTTCTTCTTCTTCTTCTTCTTCTTCTTCTTCTTCTTCTTCTTCTTCTTCTTCTTCTTCTTCTTCTTCTTCTTGTTTGTGTGTAAATTATTCTAAATAGTGTATTCTTTTTCCTTATGTATTTATGTTTAATATTACTTTTTTTCTTTTCATTATTTTCCTTCTCTCAACTTTTATTTATATGTCGTGCAGAATTCTAGACTAATACATAATGTTCTTTAATTTTGTGTACGTATGAAGCTTTTATATGTATTGTCTATTTGCCTTTTTGTTATGTTTTTATTTATTTATTTTTCTATGAGAACTTGTTTTTCGTCCGTATATAATTTACATCGTGTGTGTGTGTGTGTGTGTGTGTGTGTGTGTGTGTGTGATAATAACACGATTACTCCGCTTTTTGTTATTTCAGAAAAGCTTCTCTTGTCATATTTCTCTTTGAATTGTCTCTGTTTTTTGTTTGTTATTCCTCACTGTTTTGAGTGCGTGCGTATTATTTCGTGCGAGAAATTGAATTCACGCTCTGCTTTAGAAATTGTCATGGCGCTGCAAAGAAACGGAGAACGGGAGAAGGAAAGCAAAGGAAAGGACTGGAAAGGAAGACAGAGGGAGTATAACTTTACCCCCAAACCTCTACCACCACCACCACCACCACACGTAGGAGGGGGTTCCCAGCTCCCTCAAAATCACCATCATTGGCCTGACCACCACAGCCATTACTCTCACCCATCATGACCGTACTGTACTCATACATCACCATCAGCATTACATTACCTCAGGACAGCCACTTGCCCTCTCCAGCCCGCTGTCTCGTTCGCCAAGTTTATAGGAGCAGGGCCGCTGGAGGTGGAGCAGGGTGCGGTTGCTACTGTGTTAGCTCTTGTCGTAATAGTAGTAGTTAGTTGTTGTAGTCGTAATAGTAGTGGTGGTGGTAGAAATAGAGGCAGTATTTAACATATAGACAATAAAAATTGACTGATGTATATATAATTGTAAAGAGAAAAAATTTAAGAGGGTAATAGTAGTAGTTGTTGTTGATGTTGTTGTTGTTGTAGTAGTAGTAGTAGTAATAGTCGTAGTAATAGTGGTGGTGGTAGTAGTAGTATTAGTAGTAGTAGTAGTAGTAGTAGTAGTAGTAACAGTAGCAGTAGACATAGTACAAACAAAGACGAAATAAAATGTTTAGCCAGACATACACGCATTAAAAATATTATTATTATTATTATTATTATTATTATTATTATTATTATTATTATTATTATTAATTATTATTATTATTATTATTATTATTACTATTATCATTATTCTCTCTCTCTCTCTCTCTCTCTCTCTCTCTCTCTCTCTCTCTCTCTCTCTCTCTCTCTCTCTCTCTCTCTCTCTCATTCACCTCATCACCTCACCTCATGGTCGCGCAGTAAATGGCTGGCTGTACACAAAAGAAGCAACTCTGTCACTTAGGGCCTCTGGAAGCAAACCTTAGCCTGGCCGTGACCTGCCATCCCCGCCGCGGAATTGGATTGCAAGGGTTAACTTCACACAGATTGAGTTTGAGGAAAGCAATAAAAACGTTACAATTTCGTCGTTTTCTGTCCAGTAAATATCAGGAATGGTCGTCTGCCACAAGCTTTGAAAACTGTAAAGCACCTGATGTGGTGGAAAAAATAAAAAAGATAAAAAAAAAAAAAGTGTGAAAGATGTGAATGCGAGAAAGAATGTCATGGTAACTTTTGGGTGAAATATTCTGACAGACTTGTTGTGAGTGATGATTTCGCAAATAGAAATGTAACTGGGAATATTAGACCGGGCAGAAGATGTTGTTAGTCTGCAAATATTCTTTTTGAACTATCCATCGTATATAATCTCAAGACAAGACCAAAAAGCTAATCAAAATTTCTTGTATATATTGTATAGTAATAACAAAAAAAAAAAAAAAAAATATCGAGATCCCTTGACAAAAATCACTTGGAACTATCACGTACGAAAGCCAGCCACATGAAGCCCTTTAGTAGCAGTGTTTATATGTTGATAATAGCTTCAGAATCTTACAGTCAGTCCGTCATTAAGTCAAGTGCTTCTCTTTGCTGTAAAATAAACATAATCCTATGATACTTATTCAACTTTGGTACAGTAACCCTTTTACTGCTCTGGGCGTCTTTTGTTAGCACTCAAGTCACTAATAAATTGCTTGCATGGACATACCAAAAAAAAAAAAGAGGTAAATCTAATCTTTGCTAAGCTACAGAAGTACGTATTCGAGAGACTGTAATAGAAAAATAAGTCTTAACGCTTATAGATGATTATGGGAAAGACTGATTTGGGGTGAAAGGGTTAAATGAATAACATTAGGAAACTCTAATAAGAGAAATGACAATGATGATCAGTACAATAATTCAAAGGTTAAGTCCTGTGGTGCTAGAGAGACATAAAGAGCCAGGCTATATGAGTAAAGTTTGCACCGGTGACAGGGATGGATACGGAAATTGTTCTCAAACTCATCAAAGTAATGAGCGGTGAGAGAGACGAATGATGGCAGCAAACTGTTGAAAATTGAATAGATGGAAAAAAAAGGTTGCAGTTTGGCAGTAAACTTAAGAGATGGATGAGGTAAGGATTTTGGTCACACAGATCAGCCTATGTACTACCATTATTACATGAACTGAAGGATTGGGAAGGAGAGGCTGTGCTGCGGTCATCACGCCTCGACTCATGAGCCACAGAATATGAAGACTAGCTGAGTAACGTCCCTGAACGAGTATTATAAAAGAAACACATGAAGCGTATTGTGAAACATCTTCTTACGTATCAAAATTGTGAAAAAATAGTTTGGAATATGACTTCTTCCTGTCCATCTACACACACTTCAAGGCATTAATGATAACAAGATTGTAATTTTAATTAATAATGGCCATAAAGACTCGGGCGTAGCTTTAAATCGGTTAAATATCTGGGAATATACAAATATGTTAAAATTCACCGCCAACCATTCCCAGCGCGGTGAGCGAGAGGGCGCGGGAGCGGCAGAACAATGCTACAGAAAATAAAAGTCCATTGTTGTCAGGGTGGGCAGGGAGGGAGAGTGGCTGGACAATGCTACGGAACATAACATTCAATTAGAATTAGGCTCAATTAAGCCAATATCGATGAATCGCTTGTGTGTTAATGAGGATGCTCGGGCACTGATTACCTTTACTCTTCATTTTGTAATAAAAACTACACCCGTACAAATTAACAGTTTGTCACAGGTGTGTTGCAACTATCGGACAGGTGAGACGAGGCAATACAAACGCCTATGATAAGTAAAGACTTTGATGTCACACCGATATTAGTGAATTGAAAATGAAATCCAAGAGCGAGTATTAGTTAACTTCCAAGCACAAGATTACGATAAGAGGATGCTGGACAGAGAGAGAGAGAGAGAGAGAGAGAGAGAGAGAGAGAGAGAGAGAGAGGTGGGGTGAGGGAAGAAGGAGAGAGAGAGAGAGAGAGAGAGAGAGAGAGAGAGAGAGGGCACACACACACACACACACACACACACACACACACACACACACACACACACACACACACACACACACACACACATTAGTAGCAGGGGACCAATGAGCTGTTAATTAGATACAAGCTAGTGTTCCTGTAGTTGTTTAGCTGGAGAAGTAAAATTCACTAAAAGCCGAGAAACTGGAATTGAGGGGTGTATCAGTTTATGTGAGAAAAGGAATAGTAATGATAATAAATATAAAACAAATTATAATATATGTATTTTTAGGGAGTTCCTATTCATCGAACGAGGTATGTAAGGCTTCTGGTCAATGTACGTTTACCAATATAATCTTTTAATGTGGAGCGTTGAAAGTAATTGGATAATTGAGCGAGAATAATTATTGGAATGAAAGAATCAGCGTTTCAAAATAACTTCTAAAGAAATCTCCCCTCCTGCAATAGAATTATAGATGCAAAAAAAAAAAAAACGTAGGATTATAGAATAAAAATACAGTTGTTGAAATAATTTGGCTGAAAGATACTAGGAATAAGGAGATTGCAATTAAAAGCCAAGCTGATGAACGAACTTGAAGAGATTAAGGCACAAAGGGAAAGACCATATTGTATACATCTTTAATTAAAATGCGAGGTTCATATTTTCTTCCTTGAATAAATCATACACTGACTCATAATGTTTGAGAGAGAAGAGCCGCCTTGAAGAAAGCTACGAATATGCGAATATAGAAAGCACAGAGTATTCATATTTCATTTCCTATTGACGATACGAAAAATAATATGATGGAACTCATATAAATACAAATGCAGTAATGATGAAACTCCAGCAAGAATTTCTTTGCCGTGATCTCGTTAGGAAGCGAAACACGCTCCTGCCTGCAGCGGTGCAGCGGCTCGGAAACTGAGATCGCATTGTGTTATGCGTCCGCGGAGACCTGTGGCGGTTACTGTGCCGCGCTTGGCTGGATCTCGTCCCCCAGTAAGTAAATGGCAGATCATAGTTATACAGTGTTCATTCTCTCTCTCTCTCTCTCTCTCTCTCTCTCTCTCTCTCTCTCTCTCTCTCTCTCTCTCTCTCTCTCTCTCTGTCCAAAGTTAAATTATTTTAGAATTTTTCCATATGAGTGACAGGCAAACAAAAAACAAATCTCTCTCTCTCTCTCTCTCTCTCTCTCTCTCTCTCTCTCTCTCTCTCTCTCTCTCTCTCTCTCTCTCTCTCTCTCTCTCTCTCTCTCTCTCTCTCTCTCTCTCTCTCTCTCTCTCTCTCTCTCTGTCCAAAGTTAAATTATTTTAGAATTTCTCCATATGAGTGACAGGCAAACAAAAAACAAAACAAACAGACACAAACATAGCCTATACTCAAACAAACATCCAAACAAACAGACAAACAAAGGAAATTGGCGGTCAGCATCTTGCACAAACCATATATGCATGTATGGTGGATTGCTGTTGTTGAAGTTGTGTTAGTGTCGCTAGAGAAATCGGGAGGCTATTGTGTGTGTGTGTGTGTGTGTGTTTGTGTGTTAAGAGAAAAATCATAATTCAATTTCACACTTTTTGTTTACGTTATCTTTCAGGTGTATTTTACCTGCATATTTGTTTTGCGGATCTGGAGCAAGGTTGGTCTTTGTTCTGCATTGACAACATTCGTATTATTGTTAACCTCAATGCCTGAAAGAATGATTATTGCTCCCAACTGCTTCCTGCGCTGAACAAAGGATAGAATATTGCGTTGTTTACGTGTAATAAATAGAAACGTTACCAGTGTATTGGTTTGTTAGACTTGTGAATAGAAGAGGTGGGGAATGGGAGGGGGAGACTGGGAGATAGGAGGAGGGTCTATCAACTGTCTATCTATCTGTCTGTATCTGTATATGTCTATCTAGCTATCTTCCTATCTATCTATCTGTTTATAATCTATCTGTATCTGTCTATCTTTCCATCTATCTATCTATCGTGAAATGAATGTAGTATTCTTTACGTGTAATAGATCAAAGAGTTATCAGTGTACCGGTTTGTTGGACGTTTGAACAACAGGACACGTGGGTGTCTCGATTTTCTGATCGCAGCTGTACAATGCTCAGTTAATGATTTAAACCGTACGTATTCCAGTTCCGTCCAGTGTGTTCAGGCCTCGATAAGTCTTGGATCGCACCCGCCTTTAAACATAATCGTCCCGTGTTCCTTGCGGCTGGTCCTGAAAAAGGTTTATTGGGGATGCTTAGTGAGTGACGGATCTAAATTAATGCAACCTGAATAAACTTGAATCGTTCATCTTTATTGTTATCACTCTCTATTCAGGAAAAGCTCTGTTGTTGTAATTCTGACATCCATTATGAAAAATTACCTGCAGGGCTTTTGAGCCACACGAGCTGTGGCGAGAACTGGGCATACTAAATCACCTCAGTGTCGTTGAAATAATGAACAAATATGGTGATAAAATTATTCAAATGTTGATCCCCTTAGGAACAGTGAAACTTTTATATATGAATTATTTTTAGAATGGTGATACGATAATTCTACTGCATTTTGTAACAGAATTTTATTACTTACGCTTTGGAAAGGTTTTGAGCGATCGCAATATTGTGAGGAATATTTTTTTCTATCGTGTTTAAGTAAACCTTGTCCAGGACTGAGCGGAGAGCGTTTTTAGAAAAGTTTGATCAGGAACCGCACTGATTTAAAGCCCAATTTTTCGACAAGTGGAAGGTGGTGAGGTGTTGGGAACCAATACTTTTCCTAACTTTTTATAGAACTGGCAGCAGGAAGTTGATTACTGACGTCGTTCCGGTCGCTGTTCTTATAGTTTATTGCGGCGTGTTTCCATGCAGAGGGAAACTTTTCTTTAATTACTGATGTGAGAGAGTCGTCCTGTGCTATCTGACCAGTTAAATCTAGTGTTCTCTAAATGATTTTTAGTTAAGGTGACGTTTTGATGTGGATAGCACAGGAAAAGTTTGTAACACCTCAGGCTCAACCATTTTCCATGACAAGAATCACACGCGTATTGCTTATCGGCATGTTTTATTTAATTTGTATTTTATTTAATATGTATATTTATTTCTAGATACGTGTTAATAAAGGTCTTTAATATTAGTCAGTGACGAGGAGAAAGAAGTGATTTCAAGGGATTTTACTTGGAGACGCGTTGATATCGATCACGTGATATACGCAGTGCACGTAGAAAGTTGTGTTCTTTTAACCCTTTGATTAAAACTTTGCTAATCACTACCACCACCACCACCACCACCACCACCACCACCACAATATCCTCCTCCTCCTCCTCGTCCTCGTCCTCCTCCTCCTTCTCCTCTTCCTCGTCCTCCTCCTCCTCCTCCTCCTCCTCCTCCTCCTCCTCCTCCTCCTCCTCCTCCTCCATTTCTTTATCCTCAGCCTCCACCATCTCCTGTCTTCCTTATACAATAGCCGTCCTCTCTTCACCTCACCAGTAGTCACGCCCTCCGCGGCCTTAATCGTTCATTACGTAAGGGAGCGCCGCGCTGTCACCTTAATGAGGCTTGCATAATTATGAAGCGTTTAGTTAGGCGAAAATCAGGTATGCCGGCGGAACCAATGTACGTGTTGCCGCGCTGGCTGCCCCCGTCCATGCCTCACCCACGCGTTGTTTTTAGATAACACACGCACAGTAGAAGCTCCATTTAACAAACTAATTCAGCCAGTGTTCAGTTCGCTAAATAGATTCCTTCCCTCTTTAGAATGTTCGTTGTTACCTTTTCCCTTACGCTTGCGAATTTTGGGCTAAATGGAGTGCGCTTCCGCTAATTCCTTCGCATCTTGCTAACAAAGACGAGGAGCGCGATAAAAATGGCTGCTAGCTGGCTGGCTTAATCCATTCGATACAACGAACGCTAGTTGGACGCTTTGATTCGGGAGATCTTGAATTGGCGATATAGAGGTTTCCGTTAAATCGAATTCCATTATATGAAGCTTCTACTGTACTGTAAAACGTATAGGAACATTATTCAGACCAGTAAATTAACGAAAGCTTTAGGTGAAAACTATTCCGCAGCAGGTAGGGTTTAAAAATAGATGTGCAGCCATGTCACCCCCCCCCCTCCTACTCTCTCTCTCTCTCTCTCTCTCTCTCTCTCTCTCTCTCTCTCTCTCTCTCTCTCTCTCTCTCTCTCTCTCTCTCTCTCTCTCTGATGAATGTTAACACAGAATGAATGTGTTAGTGATGCATTGTTCTGTTGTGTCTCATTTGTTCCTTGTGAAGTTTATTCATTCAGAATTATAATCAACGCTAAAGTTTCGTGTTCGTTGACAAAAAGCCACCCCCTTGGAGAGCCTCTAGGCATATGAATATTACAGTAACATTTCCATAAAGCCATAAACGTAAAGCCTTATGATCCTGGCGCTGTTTTTCATAAATGGTAAAGTTTCCAAATACTCGCGGTGTGAAAATTACTGTGACAGTTTTCAGCATTATTATTTTTCCCCCATGTTGATGGAATCGTTGACGCCGCGACGCTCTTCATGTTTTTTAATGACCCACGAGGCCAGCTTCCGTGCATCATTTTCACCCGAATAGATACTCGTAGAGGCGCACTATACAAAGCCCTTCCCGCTGCTCGCCATTACTCGCTGATTACTCCATAAAGAGGCGTCTGGAAAACTGTGAAATGTAAACAGAAGTAAGGCGAATGGTGGTACCTTCACCACACACACACCAAGGCTCCAGGCCAGTAATGTGAGAGTAAGGACTACACACGACGCTCGTCCTTCAATATCCTGGTGTACACAACGCTCACAAACTTTACATGTGAGGGCTTGGGTTATACCTATAGAATTCTGAAATGTGTCTTTGAATTAATGAGGTATATGTAAATAAGATGTCATCTCCAGTGTTGAATGAGTGACTTTCATTGTTCATTATAATAATCATGTGGGTAAATACAACGTTCAAATGTTTCTGTGTTCATCGTGTGATTGAATGTTGTGCATTTAAGTCTGGTGCGCTTTTAAATATAAAAGCGTGTGTATGAAATTTCAAACAGGTCTTTTTTTTTCATATACAGATGGTGCAAATCCTACATTGTATTTCCAAAATTCTTAATATGTATGTAAAGTTAACATTCCCAGCGTGCAGGAGTGAACGCCTTCCACTGTTCATAATAAAACCGCGTGTGCTGACTTAACCTCCACGCCTCATCTCAACACCACACGTCCCCTTCAGAAGACGCGGCCTCGAGGCGCTCGTCCCGTCTGTCAGATGTGCAGGATTATGAGCGAGAAGTAATTAGTTATTCACCTCGGGGGAAATCCTTCCTTCTGTAATATAATTTCTTCCCATTTGCCTTGGTGTTCCCTATGTGGTTTTCATTACTGTGTTGGAGACCAGCGTGCGCCAGTGTGTGGCACCCTCCTTGTGTTCGTGCTTAATTGTGTTTGTACAAAAAAAAAAAAAAAAAGGACAAGTAAGAGCATAAGAGGATTCCTTACTGACACATCAACCACTCTGCAGACAGTTGACACTTCCAGCGTACAAACAGGAGGGCATCGTCCTGTGTTGTAATGTTAGCAGCATCCCCTGGGAATCGGGCTTGCTCTGCTTGCCATTGTAGGGCATTAGAGGACACTGTATTCTCCAAAAGTTAAGTAAATTAATAAAATAAATAGTAGGGAAATAATAAAAAAAATAATAATTTATGAATAAACATGGTAAAATCAAAATACTGTAAAGTAAAATTACCCAGTGAAAAAATTACTCGCCAAAAAAAGAAAAAAACGAGAGAAAAAAAAAAAAGCTCAGAGGAAGTAACAAGTGTCATCGAGGCATTAGCAGTCAAAGCGTTAATGGCAATATACCAGCGGGCAACAAACTCATTAAATAGTTAGCAGGCCGGGCCTCCACGCAGCATGGCGAGTGGGCGCAGTGAAGGTCGCGTTGACAGCATCCCGTTCCGCGTTGCAGCGTTGTAACCATGGAGGTATAAAGCTCTCCCATCAGCCACCTCATTAGTTGGCCGCCAGTTCGTGATTCATTTGCTGCTGCGAGCCCATTGGTGTTGTTTTATACGGTGTTTTTATCACGCTTGAACATACGTAGGGTAGTAGGGTGGGCAGTGCGCAGAATACTTGTCTAAAGGTGAACCCGTGTATAGTGTTGCGCTGTGAAATGAAGGTAAAGTTTGTTGTGCTTTGTTGGAGATTTTGTTGTACGTTGATATACTGTTTTCTTGATTTTGCTTTCCTTTCTTTTTTTTCTTTTCTTTCCTTTTTTTCTTTATTTCCTTATTTATATATTTATCTAATGATTAATTGATTGATTTTTCTTTTCTTTCTTTCTTTGGTAATATATATTTGTAGCATACTTTAAATGATGGCATGGAAGTGTAAGTTTGAATAATTATGAATGAACGCTTCTTGACAAACACTAAGAATATTTGTAGAGTTGAGCTCACTAGGCTGGGGACTCTTGTCCACGGCATCTCTCTTTAACAGGAAATCAGTTGATTTATAATTCTTTAGATTCAGATATTTTTGCGTTCATCATTAGCAGAATTGTTCCCGCGCAAAGATTTCCAATAATGGTAAAGTTCTTGGAATTTCTCTCTTTGTTATGCTACGTAATTTTTCTAAGTATTTGTTCCTTTTTTGTCTTTACTTTTTTTTTTTCTTTGGTTTAGGTTCACGGGTTGCGTTTATATCTTTCTCACGGCATATTTGTTGCATCTTTTTAGCACGACTTACCACACTTTTATTTACCTCCACGGTATGTGATCATATTCTTGTTTTCTCGTTGATATTTTTAGAGCAATTTCAAGACCTGTAATTTGTGGTCGTTTATTGTAACTGGCTAACTTCACATCAAAAAAATCCCTTTGTCAACAGTTTATGCTGTTGAAATATTCTTTGTGCACTTTTTACTGACGATATTATGAAAGCTTCTGGCCGAGCAATGAAAAGTTTTGCAGTGATAATGTTATCCTTTCCTGCCTAGAAACTCCCTCTCCTTGTGTATTCGACAATAATACTTCCATGTTTAACTATTCACTGCCAAGGTGTTTTCTTCTGCACCTTCTTTCTTACGTGTCAGGATGCGCGCAAAAGTTCAAATAGTTTCCGAGCCTTTCCAAACTCCGGTATAAGAGTTCTGAGTAAACATAACAAAACACACAGTAACAAAGCCGGGTTAAAAGGCCTGTTGGCGACTCATCTTCATCTAATACCACATGCCATCCTCATCCATAAATGTATCCAATCTTCTAAGGCTTCCCATCGTCTTGGCACTTGTTTCGTGGCTGTCAGGTCTGTTCCTTCCTTGCCTCACTCCCTATTTGTGTCTTTCCCGAGGCTAAACTTACCTGACTTGAATCCATTACTGCCCACGTCTCACCATCCTCTCCTGTAGGCCTATTGTCTTCTTCATGTTTAGCCTCCTCCGTCTGTGTGTGTGTGTGTGTGTGTGTGTGTGTGTGTGTGTGTGTGTGTGTGTGTGTGTGTGTCCAAAGTGGTTCAGTCCTCTTCATCTTTCCTCTTCAGTTTCTCCAGGCATGTCAGACCCTCCCGGATGTTAGCCACACATATCTTTATTTGTACTCTCACTGGCTTTCTTGTAATGGGTATCATTCGAAAGGAGAGATATATGAATAATGAAATGAATGGATGGTCAAAGAAAAAAAATGCTAGAAAAGCGTTACTTGTCTGCGAATTGCCTTGTAAGTAGGATCTTTTTTTTTTATATGAAAGTTATAAGTTACCATTCACATTCGTCCTTTCACATTGATCGTCTGTAATGTGCTGTGGGTTAGGCAAGAGGTGTGTTTTGTATGAAATGCTTTGATGATGTGTTGGATATGATTTTACAATACTAGTAGTTAGGAAAATGGTAGTTAGGAAAAAGGATGATTACCCTCTGTGCCGTCGCTGCTCTGGAAGGAGTTATGGTATCTGTTAATGTTTTTTTTTTGTTTTTTTTTTTTTGGTTATCTATAAATAGTTGTGCAAATCAACTGTGGTGGACTTTTAGGTTTTCGCCAGATTTTATGTTTCCTTTTAAAGTGTGATGTTGATTGGCTCTGGTTGTGTTCGTGTACCTGTTGTGGATTTAGTCTGTAAAGATATAGATTATTTTTTTTATTATTATTATTATTTTTTTTTATTTTTTTATTTTTTTGGGTAAAGATAACAGCATTGTTTTGGACGCATTGCAGTTTGCGAGTAGATTTGTGTTGATTGAATAAGTGTCTGTTTGTGAGTCCGCATCAGTCCGCTGAGTAGTGTGCTGATATTTACTAACGTTTTTTTTTTTTTTTCTTTTCATTTTCTTTTAATTGGTTTATTTGTATCCGTGTAACATGAACCGCGTTGTTTACTTTTGTTTTGTGATGCCATATGTCATGATGTGAAGACCTAACATTTTATCTCCTGGTATGGTAGGTTCTCCACTACTTGTCCACCTTATGCGGTGTCTTCTGTTTGTGTTTACGGTGAGGAGTCTTCTAGGTCTTACAACTGAGTTCATATGCAAAATTAACATAGAGGGGACAGGATGGATCTCTGCCTGAATCCAATGCATACATCAACCCCGTGTGTGTCTCGCAGGAAGGTCTGCCGCTGGTCCCACATATTCAACACATCGCCTTAATATCCCGCTAAAGTTTATTAATGATGGATCTGCCTTTATGCTCCCAAAACTTTGCTCCAGGGGTTTGATTAAAGGATTCTCCAAGATGCAAAGGTAGCGTGTTGATGGGTCAGTCATTTTGCTCTATTTATGAAAGGTTGATTTGAATTTGAGGTCAGTGTTGGTGCTCCTTGATCGAAACATGTTGACAACCGTGTCAACATATTAATCTTCAGACATAAGGAATTGACGCCTAAGATTTGTATGATGTTCCAGGTTTAGAAGAGTTTCGGTAGTGCTGTTGTTAGTGTACTTAGTATTAGATGTCAGTGTAGCTAAGACAAAAACGCACTGTATTTATCAAACTTTGTATTACTGATACGCTATAGAAAGTCACACTGAACAGGTCTTCGTTTCATCCAATTTCTTCTCTCTCAGTAACCATCATAGGAAGGTCGACTTTCTCTCCAACTGATGGATTTTTTTCCCACAATCCGTTGTGCAAGGCCAGGCCATCTGCCTTGCTTCACCCATCCCGAGACTCATCAATATCGGCTACAGCAATGAATTTTATGGGGGGAGCAGCTCGCCTGCCTTGTCCATTACCGTCACCACAGATCCATTAGCGTTACGACCCGACGAGGTTGTGGTGTTGGGATTTGTTCTCTAAACTCACTGCTTTGACCTAATCTGTTAATTTTCTATGAAAAACACAGCCAATTAAAAATTTCATTCTGGATGTTTCGCATCCATAGCATTACAGTGGAATACAAACACCTGCAAACGATGTTTTTAAAGTATATCTTTGTACCGATCTCAGTTAATCAATATTCCTTTCATCTTATGAAAAAAAAAAAGTATACTTTGTAACGTAAGATAGCCTGACGATGAAAGCAGTGCTTCCAGTACTGACTCATCACAATAAACCTGGTACTGTGTTTGCCAGGTATTGTGAAAGTGAAGTGTTTTTATCTCTCAATAAAGGGAGTGCCGGCTGAAGGCCCATACCGACAGACATAACACTGTCACATGCATTTTCTAGCATCTTCTTTTGGTACCACGGTATGCTGAAGCTCCTCTTTCCTCAGCACACCACACCCTTCACCTCCACTCAGTGTCGGATCTTTCATCACAGTGTGGAATGCTTCTTATCGTTTACAAATATCAGTCTCCGGCCGGATGGAATTCAACTTACTTTTTTAATTCAATCAGCGGTCACGGCAGGGTTATTATAGAAGTCATAAATTTGCCATTTTGTTTCCATATCCTGTTGAAATTGCTGCACATCAGCTGGTGACAGTTGGAATCAACCTCGCATGCTCCATAATTACTGCAAAGTTGTCGGCTCCATCTTCGTGGTGACATTCATATTCGCCCTTGTAATTATTTCCATTATTATATTTCTTTTTATGTTGAGGTAATATCCACATGACTTGAGCTATCTCCATGGATGCTAACTGAAGTTTTCTTGCACGTACAGCAGCCGCAGGAATGTTGACAGCAAGAAGAATACGGTCATCACTATGACACATTTTCTGTGGGCTTCGTGTTCGTCGCTTTCCTTGTGACACACATTATCTTGATTCCGAATGAAAACACTTTGAAGGTAATCACCCCATGGAACACTTGCATGTTATGTGCCCATTTATGGGAGTTGCAAGAGTGTAGTACCTTTTCTGATGCCTCGGGGAAGGCGGGATTCACCGTCCACCTGTAATGGTGGGAGAGAGATGGCCCTCCCTGCTGGACTTCTCTGCTGAATAGGTATGATACTTTTCTCGTTACTTTATACTCGTGTTTTATGTTTCGGGTGATTTAGATCTTTGTAAAATAAACTTATCTTGTGAAAAAAATAAATAAATAAAAACAGTCATACGTATATGTACAATCAGTAAATGTGCTGGTGTATGTGTGTTCCACCACTTTGAGGTCCAGCCACGCAGTGCATATCTGTTCTGGCACAGTTGGTAATTACTTCACGCGTACCGTGGTTCCAGTGCCAACCTTTGAATATTAGTTCATAATGAGAGACTAATTGTTTCCGGGGATTACCCAGCATCAGATTAGGAGTCTGTCTGCGTTTCTGACTTTCTCTCTGCCATGAAACAGTAAGTCAGTCGTGTTGCAGCATGAAATTCCAACACAAGCAGTCGGTCCGTCCACCTATATACTCGCTCAGTACAAGGCAATCCACACCTCCAACAGACCTCATGCGAGTAACACTTTCCCCTCCAATGCTCTGAGCCAGCCAGCCAGCCATGTACGTGCCTCTATATTGGTTCTGTATCGTTGACCGAGCTGTAACGAGTGAGGAGAGAGGAAGAGGATAGTAAGGGAGGTAGGCTGGTGCAGTGGGGAGGGGTGGGTATTAGAGGCAGGAAGTAAGAAAGAAAGGTTGTAGTGGGGAGGGGCAGGGGATGCATAAGGGAAGGGTATTGGGGACCGGCTAGTACGGAAACCTTGTTCGAATCCAATTACCGAAGGGGAAAAAAGGAGGAAAAATAAAAGAGGAACATCGGGCAACTTGTGAAATTTGCCCCGACAAACTCCGCCGAGATTAACGAGCTCATCGTCTGGGTAATTAATGCTATTAAACTGACGGTGAATTCCCAACTTGTTTTATTGCTTTTAATGAAAATTCAGGGATCCGAAAAAATAAAACAAGAGTGTCAATCACGGTATATTTTCAGTGTTTTTCTTCTCTCTCTCTCTCTCTCTCTCTCTCTCTCTCTCTCTCTCTCTCTCTCTCTCTCTCTGAAGAGGGTGGAACGATTGTGAAGTCGAGGAGCCAGGCGAGGAGTCAAGCAACATCTTGTAACACTGTTGCTATTATTGCTGTTGATGCTAATGAAAGTCCCAGTGGCGGTGATAGTGGTGGTGGTGGTGGTGCTGGTAATAGTAATGGATGTAAGAATAGTGGTGGTGATGATAGTGGTGGTGGTAGGGTGGTGTGTGTGTGTGTGTGTGTGTGTGTGTGTGTAGTGTGTCGTGGGGGGGTGGATGAGAGGGGCAGGTAAACACTCCCTAGAGACACTTTGCAAGTTAGAAAACTACTTTTGGCTAATGGCAAGACGAGAAGAGAGAGAGAGAGAGAGAGAGAGAGAGAGAGAGAGAGAGAGAGAGAGAGAGAGAGAGAGAGAGAGAGAGAGAGGAGTAGCAATAGTAATTATAGTAGTAGTAGTAGTAGTGGAAATGACAGTAGCAGTAGAAATAGTAGTAGTGGTTCTGGTGGTAGTGACAAAGGTTCAGACTGTCCCTGGCCCTCCTCTCCCTCACACCCTCCACACCCTCACAGACACAGCAAGGCTCCCTCGCGCCCCCGCCTCCCCGCAGCCACTTCTCATCGGTTACCCATCAGGACGGACAAATGGAATGCATATCCGTTTTCCCTTTCCAATACAGTTCAATAAAAAGACCGATTCCTGTAGTCAGTTCACGCTGCCTGGATGCATAAGCGACACTTCGCCCCAATCCTGTTCTCACGGCAATGTCCCGCTGGAAGAGATAACACTGTCTTTTAACGCCAGCCAACGCTACTTGACATTGTTGCTTCGGCGCCAGAAATTCATTGTTTTCCGTGTGTTTGTCGGGGGGGAGTTTTTTTTTTCTTCTTTTTTCCGCGTTCTATCGCCTATATTCTTCTTTGTAACTGGCAGAGATTTGCTTCGTGGGATGTACTTACGTTAGTGTGGATCCCTTGAATAGCAAACAGACTGTCACTCGTGTAGTCCAGTGTATCAGTTCTTTCTCGTTTCCTCATAAGTCTTGAGCTGCTTCAGACCAGTGCCAAGACTGCGGAACAGCGTAGAATCACCAGCTTACTTGAATCTCCTACCGTACGAATAATTTACATTTTCGGAGCGACTTATTGAACAGGCTTCTTTTTTCTACTAATTTTCTGTGATTGGTCGAACTCTGGACACGCAAAAAAAAAAATAAATAAATAAATAAAATCAATAATCCAGCTGCATAGAACCACCTCACCAATACTGTCCGTGTGTTGTATAGGCACATAGTTGTGTCAGGAGGTGGTGGGGAGGGGGACGTGCAATCCATCAGTGTAACCAATGACATGCATCAGAGGTGGAGGGAAGGGAGGATGGTAGGGAGGGAGGGAAGGGCGGCTCATCCATCAGGTCAGTCAACACCAACACGCTATAGGGGTGTAGTGAAGGCCAGGCCCATTTACACTTTTCAGAGTCACCACCAACTAAACTCGAAAAGTGATTCTGCCAGTGTGTGTGTGTGTGTGTGTGTGTGTGTGTGTGTTGGAGGGGGTGCTTATTTTCATTACAAACTGATATCTGTACTTTTAATCTGGATGTGCAAGAGATAGCTGAATTAATGTATACAAAGGCAAGGATGAGATATTGAGAGAGAGAGAGAGAGAGAGAGAGAGAGAGAGAGAGAGAGAGAGAGAGAGAGAGAGAGAGAGAGAGAGAGAGAGCAGAGCAGAGCAGAGCAGAACAGCCAAAACAAGAGGTCTCTATACCATTTACATTTAACATTATTTACATCCTTTTCTTTGCACGCATTTCCTTTGCTCCTTTAAAGCACCTCTGCATCCCTCATTCCTGACGTGTCGTTTTTACAACTTGCTTCTGCTTTGTAGGTTTAATTGCTTCTAATGTATTCCTCTTACTCCTTCTCTTCTGCCTCCTCCTGTACCTCGTTTTCTTCACTTTACAGACTTCACATTTAATTCTGCATTTACTATATCAACTTAATTATCCATGCCTACTCTTCCCAGATAGCATAACATAACACAACTTCATTTTACTGACTCCACGTTTAGCCATTCACTTACCAAACCAACTTGACCGTCCATGTCCCCTTAGTGTTAAAACCTATCACTCACAAACTGTTTTTCTCAGATGCTGAAATATAACACTATTCCATTATTACCTTCCTTTACAGTTGTCTTTCTCTTATTTAGCAAAGGAACACCACTTCACACCAGCACATTTGGCCTGTTGTTTCCTTTGCCTTTCCTGTGTTGTCAGCGCTTGTGAGTGTGTTTTCCCCGTCCGTCCGCGTTTCTGGATCTCCTCCTCGTGTTCTTGCCTCTCATTGCTAATTCCCTGAGTGGCGCGTGTTGGCCTTGCGATGGTGATTGCTCGAGTCAGCGGCCTTGAAGTGAGCCACCATCAACCTTAATCCTGGAATCAGTGATATTTTCCAGAGAGAGAGAGAGGGAGAGGGAGAGGGAGAGAATTTATAGATCATGTGTTGAAAGGTAAGTGAGAAGGAACGAGAGAAGGGGAAGGAGACGTCGTGCGAGGGAAGGGAGAGGTTGAAAAGGACCAGAGCAGAGCGGTACAATCTTGCAAGAAATGTAGAGAAGGATGTGCAAAAAGAAGATGAAGAGAGAGGAAGGAAAGCTGCAGGAACATGTGAAGGGGAACAGCTGGCAAGACTAGAAGCAGGTGAAATATAAGTACGTGGAACAGCAAAGTAGGGAAGGAAAATGGAAATAGACGGTGGAAGTAGGAAAATAAAAAAGAGGGGAAAAAAAACTTGGAAGATAAAAGGATAGGAGTCCGCAGAAGCATTATGCAAAACAGGGAAGGAGGGAAAAAAATGTGGAGATAAGCAAAGAGAGGACGGAGGAAGTATGGTAAAAAAAAAAAAAAGAAAGAGCACAAAGGATAGGAAAGAAATAAAGAAAGGGAGAAACTACGTAAAATCGTGAATGAAAACCTTGAAACAAAAATAAAGGACTGATTGAGACGGAAAAGGAGAGAGAAAAAGGAAGACGTGTATGATTAAAGGAGGCTTCACTCTCTCTCTCTCCTTCCTTCCCTCCCTCCCTCTTACTCTTCCCTCCCACTCTCCCTTTCCCTCCTCCCCGTGTTATTACTCTTCCTGTCCAGGCTTTCTGACTCGCCCCTGGAGCCTCGTTAGCAGCAGCCCCTGACGAGTGAGTGCAATTTATGGTGCTGGGGATGGTGGCTGTCAGCAACCACCACTGCCACCACCACCACCACCACCATCATTCACCATTCAACAGTCACCATCATCACAACAAACTCTCTGCACCACAAGCAGCATATCATCCACCACTATTACTGTCATCACCATCACTATAACCATCACCATCCAAGTTATGCATACCTCAAACCGTCATCACTACCACCACCATCATCACCATCATCCACCTTCATCACAACCACCACTACAAACAGTAAGTCATCCACTACTACGACAATTACCACCGCCACTATAACCATCACCATCCCAAATATGTCACCTCAAATAGCACTTCACTTATCACCACCACTCCATCCATCTATCAGCACCACAACTGCTGAAAGTAAAAGCCATCACAGCAAGCAGGTTCTAATTATATATTGTCTTTATAGTGGCTTCATCATCAATGTGAAAGGCGCGTGGGGTTCAGGTAACGTGCGGACCATTAGAGGTACCACCACCACCACCACCATCACCACCCACCTTACTTACCGCATGAGTTTTATCCCTGTCATCCAGTTTCGGTACATTAAGGGCGGTGGTTGAGATGTATAATATTGACAGTGAACAGTATATTTCATTTTCTTTTCTATTTTCGTTTTCTTTTTTCGTTTTTTTTACGTGTTCGAGAGACTAGCTAAAGGGGGGAAAAAATGATGAAAAGACAACCCACTCAACTTGCCGATCCCAGAAGATGAGCCAAAGAATCAGAGGCAAAGAGATGGTCAGAGAATAGAAAGCGATTGACTGATTGAGTCACTGAATAAATTATTGACCGAATGGTTGTTTGATAGATTGAAAAAGTCAAGGAAAAGGTAGGAGGTTGATTCAAAAGAGGATTGTTTAATTGGTTGATTGACTGATTGATCGACTGACTGACTGGCGGACTGACTGAATAATTGAAAAAAAAAGTCAAGGAAAGGATCGAAGAATCAAAAGGGACTGATTAATTGAATGACTGGTTAATTGATTGACTGACTGATTCATTAACTGACTGACTGACTGACTGACTGACTGATTGACTGAAGTAAGGCGCCGTAACAAGAAGAATGGATTCGGTCCAGCACACTAAATAGCCTGACGTGCCCAGACACCTCTCTGCACGCCAAACACTCACTCTCTATGTAAATATAACCCAGTGAAAAAAAATCGTTGTGGAGTCACAGCTCCCTGGCCATTACGTGCGTCATTCGCGAGGATTCGACGAAAAGAAGCTGAAAGGAGTCGTTTCATCCTAAGCATTTTATCGCCAACTAAAAAGTAATTGTCGAGATGAGTTTTTAATTTCATGGTGATTTTCATTTTTTTTTTCCTCTCTCTCTCTCTCTCTCTCTCTCTCTCTCTCTCTCTCTCTCTCTCTCTCTCTCTCTCTCTCTCTCTCTCTCTCTCTCTCTCTCTCTCTCTCTCTCTCTCTCTCTCTCTCTCTCTCTCTCTCTCTCTCTCCTCTCTCTCTCTCTCTCTCTCTCTCTCTCTCTCCATGTATTTATATATATATATATATATATATATATATATATATATATATATATATATATATATATATATATATATATATATATATATATATATATATATATATATATATATATATATATATATATATATATATATATATATATATATATATATATATATATATATATATATATATATATATATATATATATATATATATATATATATATATATATATATATATACACTTTTCTCTATATATTCATGCTTCTGACATTTCCGTTCACTGTTATCTTTGACGCTTCTATTTTTTGGTGCATTTTTTCGAGATTTTTTTTTCGTTATACTATTCATACTCTGCATTGTTTTTCACGCGTTTTTTTCAATATATTTTTGCTTCTGACATTTTCGTTTCTCCATTCATGATTTTTTTGACGTCTCTACTTTTTCCCATATTTTTTTTCTTTTTTCGACAAAATTAGCTCTTGTCCTTATACTCTTTGCATTTTCGATATTTTCGACCTTTTTTTCTTTCTTTTTTACACATTGCCGTTTTTTTTTTTTTTTTTTTTTTTTTTTTGCATAAACTTTATACTTTCGTCATACACCTTGGAGACCGCAAGGAAGCATAAGACATCTTTGAGCGATAAATTACCAGGAAACTTTCCCATAATCAACTCTCAATACTTTGCCAATACCTTGAATCCCCAACGGCTTCTGAAACACTCGTAAACTCCCAACGAAAATAAGTCAACAGGTGAATGTGAAGGCGAGCATTAACCACTTGACTGATACTTGGCACATCTGTCTTGAATCACAAAGTACTGAAACATTTCCTTAGTTTTACAGTCACCTCTAAACTGGCTTATGGCTAGAAACTGGAGAATCCAACTCTATCTCCTTACTTCTCTCTATAAGTACTAGTGAAGACTTTGTGATGACTAATGGCTAGAAACTGGAAAATGAACTCTTTAACTCATTTATTTTTAATCTATAAGCACTTGTAAAGATATAGTGATGGCTGATGGCTAAAAACTGGAAAATCCACTCTCTAACTCATTATTTCTGCCTATATAATGTTTGTGAGGATTTTATTAAGTCCTTTCAATGCTGTGAAGTGCAAGTCGCATACCGCAATGAAAAGTTTAAAAGTTAAACCCCATAATTTGTACCGAAGGAGGCATCAGACGCACACCATGTCTTCGTTAGTTTGCACACACTACTTGGAAGTGACGCTCATTGCCCCTCATACTAATTCAAGGCATCACCATGTGTTCCCCTCGGAGTAATACTGGGAGTAAGCGAGGGAAGTGGAAGATTGAATGGAACTTCGTGAGATGTGAGCGAGGGGAGATGTATTTACTTGAGAGAGAGAGAGAGAGAGAGAGAGAGAGAGAGAGAGAGAGAGAGAGAGAGAGAGAGAGAGAGAGAGAGAGAGAGAGAATATAATTACGTGAACATTAAGAGGCCAGATTTTGGAAAGTCCGGTCATTAATTCCCAGTCCTGGTGAGCCATCCACAAAAACTGCCTGACAGCAACAAGAAGCACAAGGCCTACAACAAAAGCTGTGGCAATTGCTGATATCTTAAGAGAATGTTTTGTTTTCCCAGGTGGAACTCTTTGAGTGGCAAAAGCAAAGCATCCAGTAATGTATAGTTCATGTAGAATAAGGCTATCAAAGTACGAGTAAATAAACCTAATTTATAGTTCATAACTTAATGTATGGTTGATGTCCTTATGTATACTGTAGTTCATAGTGCATCAAACAACTCTTACCTGCACACTTTAATGCAGCAGCAGCCTCCTTCCACATAGCAGCCATGATATGACGATCCCGGTGGCTGCGGGGTACTGGGAGAACATATAGCAGGGTGCTCTCGATCTACATTGATAAGGCTCTCTACTTGCATGATTCTAATAGAGTGTGATGTGCAGGACGGGTTATTGTGTGAGAGTGAGTGAGTGAGTGAGTGAGTGAGGGCGGCGCGTGTTCCCCTTGTTGATGGGATAACGACAACAAAGGGATGTCCTATTTCCACCTTGTTGTTCCTAAGAGCTAATCCTCCCCATCCTTTGATGTCCTTAAATCCTCATCTGCTCTCCGGAATCCCTCCATCACCATGATTAAGTCCCTTCCCTTCGCCGCCCTTCCCATCACTTTTCTTCCCCTTCGTCCTTCAAATTTCACACAGCTTGCAGCCACCCAAGGAGTAAGCCATTAATTGATGTATTGGCTTTTCTTTCAGGACAGGAGTCAGGGCTCTGCACGAACCACTGAGGCTGGTGAGTGTTGACTTTTATTTACGTTTTATTATTACACGTGTTTTCGCTTTTTTTTCTCTGAACTTTTTTTAGCAGGTAAATTTTATGCTGAACATTTTTTATTCTGTTTCCTTTTTTTTTTAATAGAGATTTCTCTGCGGAAATATAAACTATATCTAAAACATGTGACTCAAGAGAAAAATTGAGGTTTTCCTGTTTCTGTCCAAAAAATATAAACTATGTGTAGAGCATGGCGTATTTCTCAAGAGTTGCAACATCCACGTGAATGAGTCTTTGTTGCGGGACGTTTACTGAAAAGTTGAGGTCACTGCTCGTATTTATGCCCGGATGAAGAAACACAGGTACAAGTACGCCAAAAAAATCAACAGCTGACTGAGTAGTGACGTCATCACCACGAGATGTCCAATCAATACTTGGCATGTCCAATTTTCAAGTCTTATTCCTCTGGGCCATTATCTATCTCCACCTCGACTACTTTCAAAAGGCTGTAGTTGAAGTGACACCAGATCCTTCTCAAGAGTGACTCTCCTGTTAATAATGTAGAAATCTTGTTAATTTGTCACTTGAATCTTAAAAGCGATGTTTTTTTTACGATTCTGGTGACATAACAAAATTTTTACATTATCAACAGGAGAAACACTTGCGAACCCGGCTAATCAGGTTTGTGGCCTCTATAAATAATCGTGGTGAGAGAGCAAAGTGTTTTTGAATACTGGCCTTCGTACTGAGGTTTATAAAACAAATTTCAGTTGGGTTTTCACTGAACGCATCCCACGATAAACAACCTGTCTTTTATCCCGGAAACCGTAATTTGATCTACTCGCGTCATTTTTTCTGTACTCTCTCTCTCTCTCTCTCTCTCTCTCTCTCTCTCTCTCTCTCTCTCTCTCTCTCTCTCTCTCTCTCTCTCTCTCTCTCTCTCTCTCTCTCTCTCTCTTTTCTCAATAAACTGAAACTGATCCTCCTCCTGGCGCTCCTCTCCCTCAGCTTTAGTATCAAAGGGAGGCGAGCGGCAACAGTTTTTGGCTGACATTTTTCTTTGTTCTTTTCACTGCATGACTTAAAATTGCTTTCCTGCCCGACTTTTCATTTCCGTGACATAACACACCCTAACGCCGCCTTCCTGCCCGTCTTGCTGCTCCGCGCCACGCCAAAGGGAAGTTCATCGTTGAGTGTAGGCAGAGGAAATATGTTTTCTATTGGGAACAATTGTTTTGTTAAGAGTGGCAAGATTTTGAATGCCTTATCTTATACCTTACTGGTCGTATTAAAATATATTTACACTATACGAGTATCTTAATGAAGTCATATCTCCTGCCGCACCACCCTGTCTAAGGAACCCCACTTTACCGCCCCTTCCCCCACGACCGTCGCCTCACGCGCCACGATCACAACGGATGTCCCCGAACAGAGCGTCGTAAAGATACCAAAGTGGAAGGAGAGAGGAAGTTTATAGTCCACCTCCGTGATTTGCCTGCCAGTCAGAGCATCGGGAGCGTGACCAATCGTTAGGAGGCGACGCTCGCAGATTAGAGTGAAGGTTTGCCTGACTACCAGGAAATTGAATACGTCGTGAGGCGTGGGTTTGCCTTCGCCACGGAAAACAAACTGTTTGGAAGAATCTGTAAAGAAGAAACTTTTTATACTTTTGTGTTGATCTCATGTTCTCTACTTGTATTGTAAGTGTGCGTGTGTGTGTGCGTGTGTGTGTGTATGTGTGTGCGCGTGTGTGTTTGTGTGTTTGTTTTGTCTGTGTGTGTGTGTGTGTGTGTGTGTGTGTGTGTGTGTGTGTGTGTGTGTGTGTGTGTGTCTGTGTGTGTGTGTGTGTAAACCAGAATACATACGTCATCATATTATGGTGTCACTTCACAATGCTTCACATGAGGCAGATACTTAATAAAGTCAGAATTCTGTTATTACTCATTTTCTGTGACCGCAGAATGCCTGCAGAAAGTCTATACGAGTACAATTCATCAAGTGGTGTTGGTGTAAATTCAGCGAGGGAACTCCCGGCAGGAGCACGAACACACAGCTTCCTTTTCTCCTCGGCCAGGCTTGGGGTGCGCATCGCCTCCTCGTGACTAACGTGCACGCGGATACTAGACCTTGCTTACTTACCCTTTAAATTGAGGGAAATAGATTTAACTTATAAAACAAATAAATAAATATAGCTGAGTGATAATAGTGATCCGGAAAGTTAAATGAACATGCGTGATGCAAACAGATGTCCGGTGCAGACAAGACTGACCTTGCTCTGTCTGCACCGCGCTGGCATGTGGCTCCTCTCTCCACTCTCCTCAGAAGTTTCCAAGGTCGTTTCTCACTCGGTAACGCATCATTGGCGATCACTGATAGCAAGGGGCCGGCCATGACTCAGCGGCCCACCTGAGCCACCTCGCATCCCTCCTCCTTAGACCCGTATTCAGAAACGCTTTACTCTCTCACCATGACTACCATCACAGGCCACACAGATGATTAGCCGGGTTCTCAAGAGTGTTTCTCCTCTTAATAACGTAGAAAATATTCTTAGTATGTCATTAGAATCATGAAAACACCCTTAAAAACACGTGCCACTTCAACTAGAGCCTTTTGAAAGTAATGGAGGAGCGGCCAAAAGTGTTTCAGAATACAGGTTTTAGTCTTCTTGTGCTTCTCGCTCCCTCGACGCCTTCCTCCATCCTCCAGTCTCCTCTCGTGTAACTTGCTTCCACTTTTTCATTGTTCACCCTCGGCCGTGTAGTTCTTGCTCACCTCCTCCTCTCCATCATCCACACATTGCTCTTCACGTGTCCCTCAAGCTGTGGCCGAGTTATTAAACAATTACAAGTATATTTTCCTCTGCACAGAAGGGATCAGGACGTGAGTGTTTGACTTATAACACAGGTCATTTGCTCCACTAGTGTACTGCACCTCCTTGGCTGATCCGCCGCTCAATACGAGAGTCGTATGTAAATCTCTGAAAGCATTGTTACTCCCCCTCTCTCTCTCTCTCTCTCTCTCTCTCTCTCTCTCTCTCTCTCTCTCTCTCTCTCTCTCTCTCTCTCTGTCTGTGTGTGTGTGTGTGTGTGTGTGTTAACTCTTGGTAATCAATCAGGCAGAAGTCAAGGTCAGCTTTGCTTGTCTTGCGCAGCCAGTCGTGGAACTTAAGAAATTTTACGACTAGTGACGCAAACACTGATAATTTATTTCTGACAGTGAGAGAGAGAGAGAGAGAGAGAGAGAGAGAGAGAGAGAGAGAGAGAGCAATAAACTTATGGGTCATTTTCTCCTCCCAAGCAGCCTCGGTATTTCCTGTGCTGTAAGAGCCTCGTCGCCTCACACCGTCTCCTAAAGGTGCTCATCCTCCGCACAGCACACGCACGCTTACCCAGGAAATGCCCCACCTGTTTACTCGTTTTCACTACAGAAACATAAAGAAAAAAGTAACTTCATTCAAATATTAACCCCACAATATATTTTTTTTATGTAATAGCACTGGCAATGGACAACAAAAAGAGCGAAAAAAAAAAAGGGGGAGGTGCCAGTCTCTTCAACATAACCCTTTTCTCCTCCATTCACAGCAAATTCATAGAAAAAAGTGACACCATTCAGGTCTTAATCGTACATTTCACTGATACGTTTTGTTTTTTTTCTTACTTAATTTTTTTCTCCTCCATTCTGCTTCAAAAACATATAGAAAAACTTGCACCATTCAGTTTATGTCGGTACGCTTCACTAATACTTTTTTTTTTTAACATAATCCTTTTTCTCCTCCATTCCACCATTAAAAAAAAAAAAGTGACAACATTCAGGTATTAACCGTAGTTACGTTTCTGTTTCTTTCCAACATAACCCTTTTTTCCTCCTCCATTCCACTGCAAAGTCTAAAAAGGTAACACCATTGAGATCTCAGGCCGTACATCTCAATAATACTTTTCTTTCCCATATAACCCTTTTTTTCCTCATTCCAATACAAAAATATATATATAAAAAAACTAACACCATCCAGAATTCAACCGTACATTTTACTAATACTGTTCTTTTCAACATAACCCTTTCCTCCTCCATCATTATCTACATCCTTCTCTTCACGTACCCTTCCCCTGCTCTCCATCTTCCATACAAGCCCCTTAGCAACCCTATCAGCATTGCTCTATTTTCCAACTGAAGAGAAATGCTTAGAAGGGGAGTAACAGGGGAAAGCAGGACCATTAGCGCCTCCCGTCCACGCAGTTTTATCTTAATGGGCGATGGAAGTTGTCCCATGTCAGCCAGTGTGGGTTCGCTGTCCTTTCTATGTCTTTTTTTTTTTTATATAGTTTATTTTTACTTCAAGATTTGTTTCTCTGTTTTTTTTGTTTTTTTTTTTGCGTTTTCGTTTTTTTTTTTTTTTTAGACAGGCTTATGTTTCCGGTTTTATTCTTTTTTTCCTTTGTGTTACCGATCATCTGCTTAAGAACTTGTTTGTCCAAAATTCTTTTCGTTTTCTTACTTCATTTTGCTTTTGAGACAAGTTAATGCTTCGTGAGAAATAAGTAAATAAAGATGAAGTGGCACTGTGTAGTTAGTGTGTGTGTGTATGTGTGTGTGTGTGTGTGTGTGTGTGTGTGTGTGTGTGTGTGTGTGTGTGTGTGTGTGAGCCCCAACAAACAGATAAAAGGAAATGGCCAAACTTCAAAGTGGGTCTGAAGCGCAGCGTGTTGGCATCTCCTCCCTTAACGCCCAGACACATCCCGCTAACCTTCCCTCACCTCTTTTACACTTTTTTATTTCCCTTATCTACATTCGAATCCAAGTGAATCTTTAGGACCTTGTTTTTTGGCGCACTAGTGGCTTGCTCAAATCGAAGCTGGCATGCGTTCCTTGGATTACGATGGCACTTTCTCTCTCTCTCTCTCTCTCTCTCTCTCTCTCTCTCTCTCTCTCTCTCTCTCTCTCTCTCTCTCTCTCTCTCTCTCCCGAGGGCTTTCCCGCTCCCACTCGGCTGCACTCCGTTGTAATGGGAGGCAGGGTGTCGGGTCTATGGTGGAGGACCTAACATTGGCCTGCAGCGAGTATGGAGCACTGTGTAACTTTGCATCCATCGGCCCCATATACTGACAATTCTCTGTGTCTGCCTGTCTGTCCGTCTCTCTCTCTCTCTCTCTCTCTCTCTCTGCGGATGTGTATCTGTCTATCTGTTTATCTACCTCTCCGTCCGTCCGTCTGTCTGCCTTTCTGTCTGTCTGTCTGTCTGTCTGTTTGTCCATCTTTCCGTCTGTGTGACCATCTCTCCGTCTCCGACCTTGATTTTCTGTCTGTCTGTCAGTCCGTGTATTCCGATCATAACATCCTAATAACTCCCCTTGTTTGTAGGTCACTAGAACACAAAGTCCCAGTCAGTCCAGCGCATTCCTTAATCACCTTGCCAGCCACGCCGCCCTCCCCTCGCCCTCCAGTGTGCGCTGCATCAGGTGGCGATTGATTCTTTGACGCCGTAGTGAGTGTCTCCCTTTGTTCAGTGTGTTTCGTCCTGGAGGCTTTGGTCTCGCCTCCACCATCACGGTTAATGGTTGTCTCCCTGCACGCTGAGCCAACTGACAACCCTAGTAATGGTATTGGCTCGTAGTTACTGCCCCGTATAATAAAGGAATAGGTGCGAGAGAGAGAGAGAGAGAGAGAGAGAGAGAGAGAGAGAGAGAGAGAGAGAGAGAGAGAGAGAGAGAGAGAGAGAGAGTGTGCCAAATGTAGTGTCCTTTACTTTTTTCCCTCCATAGTTTGTGTTGAAATCTCTCGTGCAAATATTCATCGTATGTGTAGCTACATTATTTAATCGTACATTTTGAGTAGCTATCGTATTATTTTGTTCTTCATATATTTACTTTCGATCGCATTAAGGAATTTATCTTCTTTTTTTTTTCGTGTTAGAGCATAATTAAAATTCCTACTCGCTCATTCGCCGATAGTACTTTCATTATTTTATCCTCCAGCTCGCGAAATTCGTAGTCCATGCATCGAACAGTCCATGTCTGTGACTCTTTCCGATGGGTATTTTTCTTTTCTCCAAATGGAAATGTTAGAATACATTTCTTTTTTTCAGCGAGAGTGGGTGCATGTGTACAGGTCTTTGATCTGAGTCCTGCGTCCTCCTTTCTCTGAGATGTGCACTTTTCAAACGAAACGAAATATCCGGATTCTGATCGGATCACAAAACTGAGTGCTCGCTTCCTGTGCGGGCAGTAACGGTGGTGATGGTGGTGGTAGTAGTGGTAGTAGTAGTGGCAGTAGTAGCAGCAGCAGCAGCAGCAGCAGCAGTAGTAGTAGCAGTAGTAGTAGTAGTAGTAGTAGTAGTAGTAGTAGTAGTTGGAGAAGGAGGAGGAAGAGTAGCAATACTTGTGACATCGAAATATTAGCAGTAATATCAGTCGCACCATCATCAGTAGCAGTGAACGGTATCTATATGCTGGCTGCATATTTACTCTATAAAGTAGTGCTTGTTCTTGACGTGCTAAGGATGAAAAAATGTCAGGGAACGGCCATGCGCTGCACCATGCTGGGTCAGGCGGTGGAAGGTGCTTTGAGCGACAGAGGCTCTGCAGGCACGTGGAACTGGTGGGATAGATTTGAGCTGGAGTGAAGAGTGTCAGCATCAGGTTGAAGGACCAGCCAGGGACAAAGTAAAGCCTGGAAGAGTGTGCCCTCGTCTCTTTTCTCAATTCTGAGGATTTGGTTTTCTTTGCATTTCTTCAGTATCTGATTCTCTCAGAAACTGACCTGGAATTTGCTTTCTGAAATCATTTTCTGACTTTTTTTTTTTTCGGAACGACGTTTGTCTGGCTCTGGTCCAACTTTTAGAGTGTTACTTACCGAGTTTGAAAGTGAACTGCCGAAAAAATATTAGATGTCACAATAGATTTTTTTTTCAGGTTTGTTTCTGTTTACATATGATGAACTGTTCATTTATTTTTTATTTACGTAAGTTTTAAAGTTTTATTGGTACGTGTAACTATGTCTGTATCTGCTGCAGTCAGTGTTGAGGGCGTTATGTTAAGATCGTGCTGAGTGCTTTCTAGCCTCATCATTCAGCGCCCATTACTGGCCGTTGTGGGGGTCTTATCAGCAGGGATCAGTACTTTCATCTTATTATTATATTATACCCCTGCTCATACACCGGCTGGCGCCCTGACAATAGGGGTAACTTCCCTCCTTGGGTTTCTTGACATTTCTGGTTAGTAACCAAACATGTGGGGCTGGAAACCTTCGCCATGAGGCAGGTCTGTGAAATATGGGTGAAGGTTAGCACGGAACAAAAAGTTGGTTCGCTTATAAATCGATGCGTATGAGCGTTGACAGCTGTCGAGGCGAAAGCCTCGTGCACGGCTTTTGTGTGGAGGCTGCCCTTGCCTTAAACATTTTGATTCAGGCCAGGGGAAATAAATAAAGAAAATAAGTATAATTTGAAAAATATTTACTTTCCATGGATTGTTTTTTTTTTTTTTTTTTGACGCGTTAAGGCTTATCTTTTTTTAAAGTATGTAGTCGTTTATAATGAAAGAGCGTGTTATTAATAATTCCCTCACGTGAATTTGAGAGAAAACTTATGCGTTCCATTGTGGAATCTTCTTTTGGTCATTTCCATAATCCCGCCATTCTTCAGACGCTCCTCAATTATGGCCTTGTTCAATTTTCGGATGCCATCAATATCCCTGTTATTATTAATGGACGTTGTTAGCGGCGAGGCTTCTATCACAGCTGCTGCTGCTGCTGCTGCTGCGGCTGCTACTACTACTGCTGCTGCTATTGCTGCTACCGCTGTTGGTACTGTGCTGTTGCTACTGCTGCCTCTGCTGCTGCTGCTGCTGCTGCTGCTGCTGCTGCTGCTGCTGCTGCTGCTGCTGCTGCTGCTACTGCTGCTGCTGCTGTTGCTGCTGCTGCTGTTGCTGCTGCTGCTGCTGTTGCTGCTGCTGCTGCCGCTGCTGCTGCTGCTGTTGCTGTTGTTGTTGCTGCTGCTGCTGCTGCTGCTGCTGCTGCTGCTGCTGCTGCTGCTGCTGCTGCTTCTGCTGCTGTTGCTGTTGCTGCTGCTGTTGCTGTTGTTGTTGCTGCTGCTGCTGCTGCTGCTGTTGCTGCTGCTGCTGCTGTTCCTGTTCCTACCTAGGACACCTAGTCCTTCATCGTTGCAGCCTGGGATGCAGCCTCACTTCACCACAACGCCCTCTACTGCTGATACTGGTGGTGTTGCCCCCAATACATCCGCCACACTCCTCCAGCTAGACCAGTCACTGCGCCTCTCGCCGCCCAGCCGCCGCCCACGCGGGGCCTCTCCAGTCAACCGTTGCTTCCCGGCACTGGATTCTTGGGACTTTTTCTCTTCGTTTTCTTTCTGCTGCTTTGCCGGAAATATCAATAAATTACATACTTCTCGTTTTTTTTTTTTTTTTTTTTTTTCAAAGCATTTTATGACCTGGATGTTGTGGCGCTAAAATCAACCACATATTATATATATATATATATATATATATATATATATATATATATATATATATATATATATATATATATATATATATATATATATATATATATATATATATATATATATATATATATATATATATTTTTTTTTTTTTTTTTTTTTTTTCTTGTTTAGCCATTACGATCTTAGTAAAGTTTGGATACCGTCATTACCAGTACAGCTACAACCACCACTGATGCAGCACCACTAGTACTAGTAGTAACAACACTATCATCGTCAACATTATCATCGTCATCGTCATCATCACCATCAACATCGTTATCTTCCGCTGGAAACATTGACTGAATGCCGACCAGGAAGCAAGTAAGAATCATGATGTATTCTTTCCTCCCTGCTCCCCAACCATCCGCCGCTGAAAAAAATAAGCAGGGGTCACATCTCCCCGCGCCTCCCTCCAGCCTGCACGCCGCCCCCACAACCTCGCCTCACACCACGCAGCCATCTATCTCTCGCTAACTTGTGGGCGAATCAAATCATGTGACGCTCACCTTTTTAACTCTCTCTCTCTCTCTCTCTCTCTCTCTCTCTCTCTCTCTCTCTCTCTCTCTCTCTCCTCTCTCTCTCTCTCTCTCTCTCTCTCAGCATTTGTTCTAACTTTTTGTATTTCTTGATTCACAGTTATTCGTATGTTCTTTTTTTTTTCGCTACGTTTTTTCTAGGAACCAGAGAAAGGGATTTTTCTGCGCCTTTCTTGCTCTCTTCACTCTCTTGCCTCCTGCGTTTCTCTGCGGCAGCTGTAACCTCACACTGCCACCCTCCCCCGTATGTGTGCGTGTGTGTGTGTGTGTGTGTGTGTGTGTGTGTGTGTGTGTGTGTGTGTGTGTGTGTGTGTGTGTGTGTGTGTGTGTGTGTGAGTGATTCCCTCCTCGATTTTGCTAATTAGTCCCCCATTACATTCCAAGGCATTTCATTTTGTATTCTAGTTTGTATTATTCCCTTTACACACACACACACACACACACACACACACACACACACACACACACACACACACACACACACACACACACACACTGGGTAACAAAATAATGATGTGTTATTTGTGATGTGTTCCATTCAGACCGTTTATTTTTTATTCTTATTTATTTCTCCTCACGTACTTCTGATTAACTTAATTAAAAAGCAACTTCGCCTCACTTTTCTTATGAAGTCTTTAATTTTCATATATATTTTCCTCCACATTTTACATTAACTACCACGTGAAATTTCGTTTATTCTTACAGCGTCTTATATGTCTACTATATATATATATATATATATATATATATATATATATATATATATATATATATATATATATATATATATATATATATATATATATATATATATATATATATATATATTTTTTTTTTTTTTTTTTTTTTTTTTTCTCCCCTCGCACGTATTAACTATTACGTGTATAAAATTTATCGTCACTGCTTTATTTTTCTGAAATCATTGCCGTCTGTCTTCATCAGCCTTCAAGAAATTACGTGGTGCAGGAAAGTCTCTGCGGCACAGCACACGAAGAACCCACCACCCACCTTCCCACACACTCACTCACCCACTCACTCCGGCAGCCTGCCAGAAAGCCACCCACCCATCTACCCAATCTGCAAGCCAGCCAGCTAAACCAGACAACCAACCAGCCAGCCAGCCACACGTGCACGCCATCAGCAGGTCCTTGCCCCCTTACTTCTTAATCATAATTCCTCCTCTTATTTATATCGGTAAAAAATAAATAAATAAAAAATCCCTGGAAAAAAGAGGAAAAAAGAGGAGATACAATTGATATATTTCAAGATCTTTTAGCACTATGGTGACTCATGGCCTTCCAGGTATATAGCAACACACACACACACACACACACACACACACACACACACACACACACACATACACACACACTTATTAAGGGCACTGGAGCGTGAGGCACCGGAAGGAAAACATGTGGAATATTTACCATGCTCCTCCAAACTCTTGAGGAAAATATTGAGGAAATTCACTTGCTGGCGACGCTGGGAGTGGAGGCGCGGGAAGGCTTGGAGGGGGGCTGGGATAAGAGGACTGGGAGGTGGGGGCTTGGAGGAATGGGGAGCGTGGGGGGGGGCGTGGTGGGGCGTGGGGTCCAATGCATGAGTGGCAGCTTCCCGTTAGAGTCATTAAGGAGCAGCCAGAGAAGATGATTTATTACTCTCCTCCTCCTCCTCCTCCTCCTCCTCCTCCTCCTCCTCGGCCCTCCACTCAATCAGGTGGCACAAAGAATCTCCAGGTCCCGGAGTGGGCGATGTGGATTTTTCAGGACGGCGGCGTGTAATGTGTCAGGATGAGTTTTCAAGCGGTACTGACTCCGATCATCTATACTTGAATAACGCCCTAAAGCTCACCTACCCATCAGTACCCATCAGTAGTATTTCTTGGCTCTCTTCTCCTTTACCTACAGTTTAAATGATAAAGAAGTATACAGGTCTTCTAATCTTATAGGTGAATTATGTGGCTTAAAGATCTTGTCGCGAATGCAGTGTTATTGTGAAGTGTGTGGCATCAAACTTGAGAGCGTACGGTTTGTCAAGGGTCTGAGTCTTACAGTTATAATGAAGGCCACGGAAATTATCCATGTGTGTGTGTGTGTGTGTGTGTGTGTGTGTGTGTTTGTGTGTGTGTGTGTGTGTGTGTGTGTGTGTGTGTGTGTGTAGAAAATATAATTATGAGAGATTCGCAAAAATCAAACCTTTCTCTCTCCAATTGTAATGGTATACGTAAGTGTTTAGGAATGTTGTCACAGATGGATTCTTTCAGATGGATAACGAACGATGGGTGGAGGAGTTAAAAACTAAAATATAAACCGATACAGTTAGATTGCACCAAATAATGTTTTGATAATGAGATCTTTAGGTAATATAATAAGCTTCACCACAATATCGGGCAATATTTCCATTACAACCACATGTCTCGGCGTCCTGGTTACTATGTTTACTTCTGAATACGTTTACTTCTCATTGTTTTCATTATTACGTGATAATTAAAATCGCAAAACACAACACGATTCACAGGACAGCTGCAAACACTTACACCAGAGACCATCAGCGCGGAACACACTCATTATCGTTTTAATTAACACTAGTAACAATGTTGACACTCAATTAAGACATTAATCCCGAAACACAAGCTGCATAATCATCGAATGATAAATAATCGCCATAAAAAGCTCTGAAAGGATCACCAGAGCCATGCATTTCCCATCTCTTTTCACGGTTCGTGAGTTAATATTCCATACAAAGAGCAGGGCACCACACAGAACAGATTGCAATTAGATGCTACAAACTCACTTTTCTTCATTAATGCCACTTGGAACACGCAAATCCTACGTTATTACAAGGAAGTGAAGCAAGGCACGTTATTCCCCCCGCAGGTCGTGACGATGGTTCTCTTCACAAAGGCACCAACAGGAAAGCATCGCAAGCCGCTGCTCCTGTCTGACTCTGTACATCATTCCCAGGTTTCACTCACTGATACTGGTGCGCATTTGTGAGGTTCAGAAACGGTATGCTTATCCCGAGTCTCTAATTATTGCAAAGATTTGCGATGCGCTGATATTTCATCGCTTGTTAATAACCTTTAGTTAAGATCTGTACCACTGTTAATTGTGGGATAACATGAGCGAACTGTGCTTACCTGGAGGCAATTTCACGTAATTCAGATAAGTGAGCGAGAAAAGTAATATATTATAGAAACACTGAAATAGTGTATAGCATTTACAGTATGTTACTCTTGCCTTAGTTTTCGTAATACATTTCCCAGCTAATAGGGATTTTTTTTTTTTTTTATGTTTTTACGTCCAGTTTCCCTTGTGTGTCAGGACCAGGACGGGCCACCTAACGAAGGACTTTAGATGTGGATGGGAACCGTTAACCCGAGCGGATGCCCCTCCTACCGTGACCGTAGCCAGGTTTCGAACCTGTGTCAGATGTTTTTGCCTCCACATTTGCAGCACGAATGTCCTGAGTATGATATTAGTAAAGAAGGCCAGACGCACCGTAACACAACGCTAATAACTACACACCAAATATAAATTATAGGCATACCACTTCCGCGCATACGAGTATATATATATATATATATATATATATATATATATATATATATATATATATATATATATATATATATATAATGAAACGCAAAACAATAAGAGAAGAAAGACAGTCCCACATACGGTACAACGCGGTCATTCACTCACTGCTGCCGAGTCTTTTTAACCTAATACACGTCACTGAAATGAGTAGTACATACGCAGCGCTGTTTCATAATACTACTTACAGATTAGATAGGTACTTCCCTTCCCCATCAGATTAAGATACTTGCATACTTCTACGTCATTTAAATTTCACAATGCTCTTCTGTAATTTTTTTTTTTTTTTATCGCAGTTTAGTTTCTTTTTGTAATAGGAAACCATATTCTCTTGGTCTTCAAGAACGTAATCTTCTTCCTCATCGATGTCATTTAACGTTATTATATCCTCGTCTCCTCTCTCGTTTTCTTCCATCTATCCTTCCCAGACTCTATTACTTTACCACATTTTCCCGCTCTTTTATATATCTTTTTACATGATTATCTGACAAATTACCCGTTATCCCCCCACGTCTCTCTCTCTCTCTCTCTCTCTCTCTCTCTCTCTCTCTCTCTCTCTCTCTCTCTCTCTCTCTCTCTCTCTCTCTCTCTCTCTCTCTCTCTCTCTCTCTCTCTCTCTCTCTCTCTCTCTCTCATTGTGTGTGTGTGTGTGTGTGTGTGTGTGTGTATGTCTGTGTGTGTTGGTTTCCCAGATTTGTCCTGCCTTACTGATTCCAGATAATCTATACAAAAACACGTAAAACGCAAGTGTAAGGTAATATTCCTTGAGCACCACTAGCTCGCGCGTAAGGCAAGGCAAAGCGCAGTGAGCAGCGGGACTCTACGCCTCCACACTCCTGACTCCGGCACGATTCTCACAGGCTGGCGCTGAATATATTTCCTAATTCTGAAGTCGAACCTAAAGACATTGTAAGGACATTGCACGCACGCCACCCCTTCCTAATTACACCTGCATCATGAGACACAGGAGCACCGAGGCCCGTAACGCTAATTAGCCCCATGCAGGTGAACGTTACGTAGCGCCTGAGGAGTCAATCCCACAGTGGCCGCCGCAGTCTTGTCCTCCCCGAGCCTGAGTCTCGTGCACTTAACGTTACGCAGCACGCCCGGGATGCGATGTTCCTCAGCGCCGCTTGATTGGTGCTCGAGATGAGTGTGTATTCTCCGCTGATGAAGGTGAATGAAGGTGGGAAAGATGGAAATTTGTCACATGTTGAAATAAATAATGATCTACTACTACTACTACTACTACTACTACTACTACTACTACTACTACTACTACTGCTGCTGCTGCTGCTGCTGCTGCTGCTGCTGCTATTACTTCGCACTACTACTACAATTACTTCGCATTACTACTACTACTACTACTACTACTAACTTCTAGTGGTAATAATAACAACAATACTATTAATATCAGTAGTGGCCTGTGGCTTTCAAAACCAGCTCGTAAAAATAACCCAATGTTCAGCATTAGTGTTGCCAACTTTTGGTCTGTTTACAAGCTTTGGGTTCCCTTTAGGACTGGTTTTGAAAGCCACAAGCCACTATTGATATTAATACTATTGTTGTTGTTATTATTACCACTGAAAGTTACTTGTAGTGCGAAGTAATAGCAGCAGCAGCAGCAGTAGTAGTAGTAGTAGTAGTGGTAGTAGTAGCAGATCGTTATTATTTCAGCATGTGACAAATTTCCACCTTTCCCACCTTTATTCACTCGGTCGTCAGCAGAGAATACACACTTATCTCGAGCACCAATCAAGCGGCGCTGAGGAGCATCACATTTTAATTTCCCCCGTTGTGGTGGTTGGCGTAAACTGAACCGATGGCTGAAGTTAAACACTACATTTTCCTACTTTTTATAACGTTTTAGCTAGCCGATCAAGGACCAAAAATAAGACTTAAAATTTCTACTTGATTGCTGTTCTCGGAAAAATGAAAGAGAAAATAATTCCAATCGGACGAGTGTATGTGGTTACGCGACCACTTGCAGATTGTCCGGCTTGTATTTCTTGGAACAACTGAAGCCTCGGGGAGAGTTTGTAATGCTGGGAGAGAAGGAAAAATAGGAAGCTCGTCTGGGGAAACAAGATGACATGATCTTCAGCTACTGGAAACGAAGTAAGGAAAAAAAGTGTGTAATAGTAATAATAATAATAATAATAATAATAATAATAATAATAATAATAGTAATAATAGTAATGAACAGTTTACTGATATAGCACTTGGGACACTGAATATGTACATTTAAATGGGAAAACTTAACAATTATGTGTGTGTGTGTGTGTGTGTGTGTGTGTGTGTGTGTGTGTGTGTGTGTGTTTCTATCTCCTGCTACAGAATACATGAGGGTCTAGATCTCAACTTCTACCCGAATATTAACTTTGAAGACAACTGAGTTATAACTTATAATTTTAGTTAACTTCATAATAGCCTTCCCTCCCGACGCTGCTAGGAAAGCCACCACCACCACCACCACCACCACCACCACCATACCTGCACCTCGGCACCACTACCACCACCTAACACTTACACCACTACCGCCTACAGTAACTGCTCCTCAACACCACTACTATCACAACACCACTCCCATGTCAGTCAACACATTCTTCCACTACCGCAACGCCACCACTGCTACACACAGCGCCACCACTCCTTATCGCATCTCGGGGCATCGTGCTTCGCCTGATAGAGTACCGCTAGAAAAATAGAAATTCACTAACAACATGACGCTTTAATAGTATGTAATCTACCGTGTGCACTGAAGTTTTGCGGTATACGTTCAGACACTCCACTATTTACTTTCCGTTACAGCTTTACCGTGCAGCGCTTCAGACACATAGGGGCAAAATCATAGTTAAATATATACGTACATTTGCTGAATCTCTCGTGCTCCTGGTCTCCATCAGAGGAGGGAACACACATCCTAAGTCGGACAGCCGTAACATGAGGTCTTCTGACATCTCCCCCAACTTCATATTAACTTCTGCAACATTGGTGATCTCATACGAATTAACTGTCTGAGTAATATCAACTGTTGAGATTACTATTATTTTTTTCTTTGGAATTGTAATGAATTATATATTAATTTGTAAAAAAAAAAAAAAAAGTATGTCCGTCTTTATGAATTATGAAGTAATTAAGAAATGACAGCGTTAGGTTTGGCAACTCATTCACCTTGATGGAAATCTTTGATAGTATCCTGCTCTAAGTGTAGGTTGATTATTATTAACCACTCAAGGGAAAGGAACGCACTGCCTATTTTAAGATTATCGTACCAATTGGACTTTTCCTGTATTTACTGACACTAATATTCAAACAGGACCTCTTTCTGACCTGATGAACCTTTAACACAACAGTTTGCACTACACAAGTAATAATGGTCACTTCAATTTCTATCCATGTCTGTTACATGAACTGCACATGTATAAACTACTGATAGAATTTATAAACTATTTCATCAAGTTTTAAATCACTGCCCATATACACAAAGAATTTCTAGTCGGTATTTTCAGTGAGGCTTGGAAGGAGCAGCGTCGTGTGCGATACACGTTCGATAACCATTCAGACCTCAACATGACTTATAACTCATAAATAACTACTGTGTGCTCAGGTCCTTGCCTTCCATCCATTGCCGTACCTGCCGTGACTGTCTAATAGGCACACCTCTGACTTTGGTTCTATGCTTGTCACGATTTTGAGCGACAGTGTGAAGCTGTGCGTGACTGCATGTGTTTTGCTGCCTGTACGTGTGAAGGTGTGAGTGAGTTTATGATGTGCGAATATGATTTGTGGTATGACTGTGGTGTGTGGTGCGGTATGGTGTGATTGTGATGTGTGTGGTGTGTGGGACGTTTTGTAGTAAATACCAGTGTGTGTGTGTGTGTGTGTGTGTGTGTGTGTGTGTGTGTCAGAGAGAGAGAGAGAGAGAGAGAGAGAGAGAGAGAGAGAGAGAGAGAGATACACTGACAACACTGCAGGAAGTCTAAAGGCCCATTCACACACATCAGTTACGTATCAGTGCCATGTCAGTTCAGTGTCAGTGAAATACGTGACGCTTCTGTGAAGTCTGTTCACACACATCCGTACTGCGTGAAATCAGTGATTTCCAAGATGGCAAAGTTTTCAGACGTTGAATTGGCAATGGCTGCCATAATTTTTGATGAAGAGGAAGAGGCTGAGCATAAGCTGAGGAGAAGAAAGTGGATACATGGAACGTGGAAGAAAAGAACGTGAAGGAGAGCTTTCTATTCTGTACAAGGAGTTCATTGATGATGGAACAAATTTTTTTCAAATACATTGTTTGAGACTGCTGTCCATATACACTGGCTGTGACAAATCATGCAGAACAGGATGATTCTGAACCAGTTCTATAAGTAAGTTATCATGCATTCTTGTGGACAAACTCACAACACTTGTCCGGCGTCCGTGAAAACTGAAAAATGTCGGTGGCGACAATACTAAATTTCACGGAACGGAGACGGAACTGACATGGAGAGTCAAAACACGGTACTGCGCCTGACATGTGTGAATGCGTCAGCCGAATTCAAAGTAACGATATTTTTTTGTCACTGAGACAGAAGGATTGAACGGACGCGACACTAATACGTCACTGATGTGTGTGTGAATGGACCTTAAGGCTGAAGTCGTGGCTTCCATTCAGAATTTTTCTTGGGTGAGTGGCCGCTGCTAGGCTCACCAGTCCATCAGTGGACACCGGTCAGCAATGATTGGGAGGGTTAAAGGCGGCATAGGAAGGAATTGGTCATTTTTCTTACTGGGTGGCGCTAGCTATTACCTTTGAGTATAGCGAACTTTTAACCACATTCTGAAACGCTGTTTTCAAAGATCACAGAAATGATTAGCCGTGTTTCTTTTGTTGATAATGTAGAAATCTTATCCATCCATCACTAGAACCATAAAAAATATCAATAAAAAACCGTTTAACTTCAAGTAAAGGTTTTTGAATGTAGTGGAGGTGCAGCGCTTAAGTGTTTCTAGAATCAGGCCTGAATCTGGTGCACGGCTCGTGAAGGGAAGTGTGTCTGTTATGGTCTCGCTCTGAGAAGTCAGTATAGGGTGCAGTGCTGAGTGACGCGTCGACTACTGGAGGCCGTGAACTCAGCTTGAAGAAAAACTATTGTACATATGCAAGCAATATCTTCTTTTTCTTCTTCTTCTTCTTCTTCTTCTTCTTCTTTTCTTATCTTTTTTTCTTTTGTTTGTTTGCTTTCTTTCTATCTTTTTAATCCACTTTATATCTCCCCTTCAACCCAACACACACACACACACACACACACACACACACACACACACACACACACACACACACACACACACACACACACACACACACACACACACACACACACACACACACACACACACACACACACACAACACATCCGGCCCAGCACCCTCTTTGCTTTGTACATAATTCTTCGCAACCTTTGATACACGTCCAACATTTTATTCCTATTCGCGACAAGGAACCTTTATGTTTTTAGTATATTCTGTTAAACGTTTCCTCTATTGGTCTTCTCCGGACGCAGTCTCGTATCAGTATGCTGTTCTGTGGCCTCTGCGTTACCTGTGGAGCCCCCAAAGCCGAGAAGCTCTAGAATTATGTATCTGCCAAGGGGAAGGACTTGAGGTTGTGGTGTTCAGAGTTTCCAGAGTATCAGATGTGTTTGCATGTGTTCCCTTGGCGCAGGTGGTGGTGTCTGGGATGGAGGAGAAGGCTTTTGTTAAACAGTTTTGATTCAGCTGAGCTCTTTCTCTCTCTAGCTTGAACTGTTTCTATTTTTGTTCCTTTTACCTTATATTTTAACTTAAGTCGTATTTTTTTTTTCAAGTGCCATAGAAACATGGTTGTAGCGGCGCCGCGCTAGAAATGTTCTTTTAATCATTTCACTTCACTTCTCTCCCTGGCAAAGATGGACAGATCAAACAAGGTGCCGTAGCCGTCCATCTTCACACAAGTCTGCCTGCAATCGAAAGCCATAGCAAATGCAAACATCAGAGTTTTCGAGACAAGGTTGGGGAGTGATTCTCGATCCATGCTTCCGTGAAGGCTCAGTGGGAAAGGTTTTGATACGACTGGTCTTGACGGGTGTGTTGTTGACTGTGAACAGCACAACACTGATCGCCAACAGTGCTGCCGGTAACACTCCTGAGTCTGTACCGTTTATGTATAAAATCAATTAACCTAAATACTCATATAATCAAAATTAGCATATCATCGATGACATTCGTGTGTGTGTGTGTGTATGTGTGTGTGCCAGTGTGTGTGTGCTGGTGTGTGTCCGCCAGCATGTGTGCGCGTGCCACTTGCTCGCACACGCCCGTGCCTATTTTTCACACACATTCATGGCTGCATAATTTTGTTTTTATAATGGCTGGAAAAGTTTGGAATAAAACTGTTGAACTGAATTAACTTTGTTTATGCTTGACAAAATCGTGGCCAATTTTTACTTATGAATACAATGGAATTTTTACGCTTTTAATGTATTTTTCCCCGAAAGGCTCTCAGTATTGTGTCGCATTAACTGCGTGCTTTGTTATTCTTGTTGCTGTGGAAGTGATGGTGGTGCTGAATGCTGGCCGTGGTGCCTTTGTTCCTCTGTTGCCTTTGCCGTTGTCGTCGACACCGCGGCCGCTGCCGCCGTTGTCGTTGTCTTCACACTCATTAATGTTGTTGTTGTTGTTGTTGTTGTTGTTGTTGTTGTTTTGTTGATGTTTTTGTTGTTGTTGTTGTTGTTGTTGTTACAGTGGCAGGTCATGATGTGATGCAGGGTTTTTTGGACTAAGTACCCTGGAGAAGGAAAAAGGTAACTAGTGTCAGGCACCGGGGCACCAGCAGAAGAGAGAGGAATAATAGGCGTGACAATGGGCAGCAAAGCGTAAGTTCAAGGTGTGTCATACAAATTGCAAGAGTATCAGAAACAAAATTTATCTGTTGACGGGGACTGCCTGCTCAGAAAATTTAGACATTATAGGACTGTCAGAAACATGGTTAGACTTAACAGAAAAGTATTTCCAGTCAGAGGTAGAGATAAACGGCTATAATTTTTGTAATATGGATAGGCTTGGCAGGAAGGGTGGCGGTGTTGCTCTGTGCGAGTATGTCAGGGATGTGATAAAACGCTATGCTGTTCTTATGTTCCACCATTCAACTTTCTTTTTTCCTCCTTCATTCTTGTCAGCACGCCCTTCTTTCCTGACCTGCTCTGCTTCACTCTACTCCCAGCCATCGGCCTCACCCTAGTTATTACCACCAACTTTCCTGCCTCACCCTACTCCCAGCTGCCTCACACTCACTGCTTCCCTCCATTACGGGGTGAGACATCTTTCTTCCCTTCTAATCCCACATGACCTTCCCACTAACCCTTTCACGCCGCTGTGGGAGATATCCACCCGAACTCCTTCACTGAGCTGCGCCACGTTATCTGAGGGGTCCAAACTTTCAGCCTCCCTCGGTCCCCTCTGGTGCAACCCGAAACGCGAAGCTCACACCTCAACGACCATCTACAAACGCACTTGCTTCCCCTCCTTCGTAAAACCAGTCTTCTCCCATCGCCTCCCAGAAGACACAGTGTTGCTTCTCACCACATGCCGCACACCACAACATCTCCAAGTAATCTGCTACAGTGTATTCCCCAGATATTTCCTCAGAGATGATTGAGGACGCGGAAGTATCATGTCTCCCCGCCCCCGAGGGCTTAACGACCGCCGCCGCCATCTCGCAGAGGGCACGGGGATCATGACGCGCCAACAGATGAAAGGTCCGAGTCAGGCCTTCATCTCCCATTGCAGGATACATACACATATTTTTTGTCTTTTACACCAATAATATATATATATATATATATATATATATATATATATATATATATATATATATATATATATATATATATATATATATATATATATATATATATATATATATATATATATATATATATATATATATATATATATATATATATATATATATATATATATATATATATATGACGGCAATGAAGAGAGGGAATAAATAGAGCTAAGAAGCAAAGAAAAAAAAAGAAATCCTGACTTGTCCAGCTTGCCCTCCGCGTCCAACCTGCGGGAGATACACTCCAGGAATTGATCAAAAGGACGCAAACCACAGAGGCGAATTGTTGAAAATCTATTTGTGGGTTTACTGTTATTTGTCTTATCGCCATAAAGTTCCCGGAGCAGCGGCGGTGGATTCCCGGAGCGTCGTGATTTTCTTTGTGCCCAGTTCTTACACACACACACACACACACACACACACACACACACACACACACACACACACACACACACACACTTGATCACAGGAGGAGAGGAGGAAGATTTAGCGCGCCCTTAACAGAGGAGCCGGGCGCCTCCCGCCTGACGCATAGCCTCGGTATCTCCGGGCCGCTCCGAGCGCTGGGAGTGATTTGTATTTGCTTCTACTAACTACAGTCCAAGAGACTGTATGCGAGAGAGAGAGAGAGAGAGAGAGAGAGAGAGAGAGAGAGAGAGAGAGAGAGAGAGAGAGAGAGAGAGAGAGAGAGAGAGAGAGAGAGAGAGAGTGTGTGTGTGTGTGTTTCGTACGTCCAATTAAGATGAATTGTAATGATCTATTTTGTTATAAAGCTAAGGACAACACAGACTCATTTGGCAAAAAGGCGTCACAATTAGAGGATCGTGAGTTGTCTTCTTTAGATAAAGAAACCCAGCTACAATACTAAAAATAGCCTTAATAATATGATCGCTGAGAAGGAGCTGAGCAGAGGCCGCGATGGAGTGACGGGCGCCCCCTTCAGAAAAACCTCGTAGCATGGTCATACAAGAGCACTTATTTATGTTGTCTGTTAAAGAGGCAGCACGTCGGTGACCTAACTAGGAGGCATGTGGATGGAAATACGCTTTGCCTAATGGATGTGTCTTTGTTGTTGTTGTTGTTGTTGTTGTTGTTGTTGCCGGGTTTTTTCTTTGTCTCCTTTTTTTTCATTTTGTTCTTTTCTTCTTATTATTATTACTATTGTTGTTATTATTATTATTATTATTATTATTATTATTATTATTATTATTATTATTATTATTATTCTGACTATTATTATTATTATCATCGTCAATGTCATCATCATCATCATCACTTTTCCGTATATGGATAAGAATCAGAAAATACACATATCCATTATATAATGCATTACTTCCCGTGTCAAGCAGACAGAGGAGGAGGAGGAGGAGGAGGAGGGAGCCACAACTCACAGGCTGTATTTAGGTGCGATATAATAATTGCCTCATGCATAATGAAGATTCACTGGTAACACTGTGCATGCCTTGCTACGTATTTAATGGGTCCCTCTCATTTGATCACCTTAGCCGCCGCGACGTAACGTAACAATTTTCCATTACCGCTGCGTTCTTCCTTTTCGCATCAGTGTAATGTTCCTCACTAAATATAAGCTTACATGTGACTGTCGGTATCGTGTCTAGGGGTACCAACTCACCGCCGCCGGAGCCCTCAAATGAATGATGCCCCATCTTGTAATGTGGAGTATTATTCTCTAACTTATATATCGCTGTACCTCCATTCTTTTTTTTTTTCTCTCTCTCTCTCTCCCCCAAGTAATGGTAGTGGGTAAGTAAACGTAGTACTGGCAGTAGAGGTGGTGGCTGTTGTGGGTGTAGTGGTGGTGGTGGTATTATTATTATTAGTGGTGGTGGTAGTAGTAGTAGTAGTAGTTTGTTGTTGTTGTTGTTGTTGTTGTTGTTGTTGTTTTAATAGTAGTAGTAGCGTTCTTTCACTTTTATTAATTAGTAGTTGTAGCAGTTGTAGAGGTAGTAGTAATAGTAGTAGTAGTAGTAACAGTAGTAGTAGTACTAGTAGCAGCAGCAGCAGCAGCAGCAGAAGCAGTACTAAGAAAAGTCAATCATATTTTTATGTGGAACTTTGCCTCGAGCCACACAAGCTACATGAGCAAACATAATAAATGCATTTCGATAGTAAGAAAAAATATAACTGAATTTTGCACAGCACTCATATCTTTTACGCGTCCGGATTATCATTTAAAGTAGTAATTCATCAAGTGTTTTGAGTAAGTGGTTTAATTTGTAATCTCATACTTTTCCACTTTGATGGTAATGCAGTTTCGTATTTAATTTACGTCCACTGGATAACATTAGAGTTTGATACATGCATATCATTCTCAATTTTTTACATGAATTAATTCAGAAGACCGGCACTGAACACTCATACAACTGTAACTGTAACTGTAATTCATATATATGTAGACCAGTACAACGGCCCGCGCAGACACCACAGACACGTGATGACATAGTTAGCACGCGATGTAACAGACAAAGAGGAGGAATGCAACCCTCCTATCCAGTCCTCGCTTCACCCCATCACTCCGCCACGTGCCATTCCGCGCATCTTCATTTGCCTGATTGCTTGAATACTCTTTATCAATTCCAGTAACATAAAGCGCTAGGAGAGGCAAGATTTTTCAGCACCTGTTGGAGGGAATGCCCCTCTAACGAGACACGTGTGATTATACAATGTTCAGATAATCAAAACCTCAAGATATTAGCTGTAGTAGTAATAGCAGTGGTAGTAGCAGTAGTAATAGTAGTAGTAGTAGACTTGTTTCATTATAGTAATAGTAGTAGTAGTAGTAGTAGTAATAGTGGTAGTAGATATATTTCATTATAATAGTAGCAATAGAAACAGTACACACATTTCATAATACAACTTTCAAATACATCAAAACTTTCAGACTTTTGCGTAGGTGCAGTAATAGGAATGCCTTGGTGGTAATAGGAAGCAGTAGTAGTAATAGCAGCAGTAGTGGTTGGAATAGTAGCAGCAGCAGCAGCAGCAGCAGTAGTAATGGAGGAAGGAAGACACCATCAAGCGTCGTAATTCCTTTGTCTCCGCAGTTCACACGGGAAATTGTCTCCAAGAGGAAACTGCACCGCCATTAATTCCTGAACACATTGCGACGACCTCTGTGTGTGTGCGTGTGTGTGCGTGTGTGTGTGTGTGTGTGTGTGTAGTGATCAGGGAATTTGAGGGAGAGAGTGTCACGTTCGATACATGAACTTTAAAGATTTGAGATGAGGGGACATCAAACCGATCATTAGAGAGAGAGAGAGAGATAGAGAGAGAGAGACTGACTGACTGACTGACTGACTGACTGACTGAGACTGCGACCCACCGACCGACCGACCTTATCAAAGCGTTCGAGATGCGTTGCTTGAGAAAGAAGAAAGGGAGAGAGAGAGTAATAAGGGATGAAGGAGCCTTCGCCAGCCAGCCCGGGACAATTACCAGGAGGAATTAGCATGATCAACACAGCGCGGCGGAGGCAAGGCGTGCAGGAAGCGATGAAGGGGACGGCAGATTAAGGCCACTGGAGAGGAATTGAGTTTGATCATTTGATTGTAGATTCCTAATGATTTTCGAGTGTATTTTTCAAAGTGTGCCTGAAAAATTAAGTGGAAATTATTAATGTTAAGCCGTTGCGTTTTTGCTGTAGTTATTGATGTTTTTTGCTGCTGCTCCTGTTGCTACTACTTCTACTACTACTACTACTACTACTACAGATATTCATACTTCTATTGATGTTACTGTGGTTGTTGTTTGATAGTAGCGAAGGGAACACTGATAACGTTATACCTGTCTATTTAAGGTGCATCCTTTGAGTTCGATGCGTACCCAGAAGACGCTGTTAGTGAAGCTGAGAATTCAGTTACACAACACAAAGTCTGATCTCCTACGTTCAAAAGAAGTGGAATGTCATTTCATATAAAACTAATAGCAGCTGGGAAAGTCTAGTGACATAACAATTTCGTTCCTCTCTACTGTTTACCAAGACTTTATACCACAGAGCTACTTTCAGCCCAGCGTGCATGCATACGAGAAGTAACTACAAGGCGAGCAGTAAAATTTCCTTGGCGCAAAAACTAAAACGTACTCCTGTCTCAAGAGTTGTACCAATAAGTTCTTCACTGAGATTTACTGCTAAGTGTACCCAAGGCGTTGTTGTTTCCCGGCTCGTGGAGGGACGGGACGTGGGAACGTTTGCTGCTGTTGTGGAGGAAATTAAACCAGAACAGGAGTGGTTCGGCAGTTGTGAGGAAGCAAGGGTTCGAGTTTAATATTCTTGAATTACTCTGGTGGGGACCAATGAAAGATCTTGGTTTCTTTCTTCATACTTAAGATATGCAGAACTTACTCTCTTCACAAGGAATGGAGGAGCTCGTGACGCCATGTATGGGGACAAGTCTAATTTCTTTTGCCTCTGACTTTTTTTGTTTGTTTGTTTTGAATCATGCCACGTTGTGATCCTATCATGTAACAACGCTGTAAAGTCTATAAGTGGTACATTTGGATTAACGGCTTTACGATCTAAGGACCAGGATGTTTTACGATCAGGTCAGCTGTATTGAAGCCATGTCTAGTCTTGATGTTTTGACTGACACATCCACCAATGTAGATCTAATGTTTGATGCATGATCCTCTTTGCTACACCTCATCTCTGACGTTCGTTATAATATTGTTCATTATAAAATATACTTAAGTATCTAATGTTGTTCGGCCACCCGTTAATGACTTCCATGCACGTGTCAACTATAAAACCAAATGCTGAATACAATAACATAACAATACTGTGTCAAACTGTAACAGTAAATACAGAACACATTAACATAACAGATAACTGTGAATAACATTACGCTTACCAAGTAATGCCAACGAGATCACGGGATTATATGCAGCGTAACATGGTAGCATTATACTGTACACATATTAAGGTCAATACATGTAGATATTCTCATATTGTTTATATTTTGATAGGTGGTTGTGTTGGTAAATAGATATGAGAGATAAGTAGATAGGTACTCGTAGTTAGGTAAGTAAATAAGTAGCTCCAATAGGTAAGAAGACTCGGGTAAGGAGGATAATTATACAAAGAACTGATCCTCTTATGTGACAGTACTGCAAGACACTGTGAGGAGTCTGCTTTACTAATAACCGTATTCTATTATGTCCATTTTTCATCCGGTGTTCCTGGAGGCGGCTTCCCAGTGTGGAGCGGAAAGATGCACAAACTCTCTTAATTAAACTCTGCAAGAAGTCATGAACCGCGAGTAAAAAACAACCACAATCACCAGAGTTCAACCCGGCACGAGTCACACTCCAAAACTCACGAGACATTTAAATGCTTCAGGCGACCAATTACGCTTTATGAAGTTGTTGGTCTTTTCAACTCGCGAATTTTCCGTCATCAAAGAACATCAAAGAAGTGAGGGTAGTTTTGTGTAGACACGCTCAGCGGTACTCACTTGTCGGGGACTGGTGTGTGTGTGTGTGTGTGTGTGGGTGTGTGTTTTCCTTCTCGGTTTCAAGTTGGGGAGAAACTTTGACCAAACTTCAGTGTGAAAGCTGTGTTGGCCATTATTCTTGTTGTTGTTGCTTTGTTGTTGTTGTTGTTGTTGTTGATGATGTTGATGTTATTGTTGTTGTTGTTGTTGTTACTGTTAATGATATAATTTCTTCGACTTTTCATTATTTCACTTCTTCAAAACAATTAGATTAATACTAAAAACAAAAATTTATAAAGTGCGGCAAAACTATGCGCAAACGTTAAAATAATGTTTTTCTTTGTCTAATTAATTTGTTTCGTATATTTTTTTTTTTTTTCGTATCACTTTCTGTTAACATACTGCTCGATTTCTTTTCCCTCCTCGGACACCACCACACACCTGTACCATTTAAATGTGACATGATATCGATCAGGCTTTTAAACCTGATCAAAGGAGCATGTAGGTGTAGACACAGTGCAAAGGAACGGTAACACAGATGAACAGGTCGAATACAGAAAGACACGAAAGCTAGCAGGTGTGACGGTGAGAGGGAGGGAGGGGGAGGGAGTGGTGGAGGGAGTGTCGACGCAGAAGCTGGTAGGCTGGCTTTGTCCTCATGTCGGGTACGAGACAGTGAACCCTCGTTAAGTTGTAGGAGAGGTACATTGTGTTAGTTAGTCTCGTTATCAGTCCCCACTCCTTGCAAGGCTGATGTTCCTTGTCAGTAACGGGGAGGGTTAGACGTGGTTAGTGACTCACTGCTAGGAGACTGTGTGTGTGGGGAGTCTGACGCCGCTGGAGGTTATTAGGTGAGATTATTAGTGGTGTTTCTGGTACTTGTTAAAAAGTTTTAGGTGTCCCAAGTTTTAGGGGGATCAGACGGAAGCGTGCGTCAATCGCTGCACCATCAACAACAGTGAGAGAATGTCTTGTTTAGTTCAAGCATTATTATAGTGAAACTGGAGAGAAATGCTTGTTTTTGGTCGTTCCGATGTTCTCTCTCAGGTGCGTAGGTACATAGTTAATACTGTGTGGCATCTGTATGTGGTTCCGATCTTGTACGGATCAAGGAAACAAATTGGCGAATCTGGACCACCATTCCTGTATCTATTAAAACATTGGTTTATGGGCTTTATGGAAGTGAAAAAAACAAATTCACCACAGGAATATGTGTGAGAAAGAGCACTGCAGCAGATCTGAGTCCATAAAAAATATCAGACTTCCTCTCCGACTGTCAAGCACGCTCTGTATTCAGGAACCTTTGTTTACTGTTCCAATATCTGGTGGACACAAACATTTTTGGAAATAGGTTGCACTCTTTATTTCCACGGCTTGCCTTGTTACTAAACTCTGCAACTCAAGTGAAAGAAAAGCGACATGGCATTTAAAGTTTGTGTTGCACCCGACATTCCGTTTTAAAATGACATCACAGAATGAAAAACACGAATTAAAGATGAGACCAATCCCATTACGTAAGAACATAAGGGAAGCAGCAAGAAGCCAGAATACGTACACATTTCATTCCCATTATGAAACATACTTATATCCACGTCTTCTTTTCAAAGCTCCCTATTGGCTTGCCATTAACAGTTTGATTGCTGAGTATATCTTAGTCATTTACTACTGCCTTTGAGAAGCAGTTCCCGGAGTGAAGTTGTCTGAATTATCGCTGTTTCGCTAGAGGTTTCCTTTCACCCAGAACGGCTCGTAAGGAAAGATGCAGGAATTCCTACTGTAGACTTCTCCTAAATGATGGATATTTTACCCCATGACAGCAGTAAAGTTAGTTAAACGTTACCTAAGGATACTGCGCGTGCGAGATTCATAAGGCTTACTGATGGTGGTGATACATGTGAGGAAGGAAAGTTACGTAGAATGAACACAACAAAGGAGAAATATAATCCCATGTTCAGGGAAAAAAAAAATACTGTTTCGCTTGATCTTTTTTTTTTTCACTGTAGGAGGTGATTACTATGATATCATTATGTCTGAAATCTTACTTGAAGTGCGTAATGTTGAATGTTATTATGACAGAAGAACTGTTTGAAGCGTCTAATGTATACACCGCGGTGGGTACGTATTGTGTTTCCTGCAGCAGAAAGCATGATGGTGGAAGCCTCTGTGAGCTAATACAAATCATTCCCCTCTTGTGTTCATGTGTTTCTCCTGCATGGGTGTACACATGACGCTTTCAAATGCTAACTTGTATCATTATTATGGAATTAAGTACACTGCTTGGATTAATTTCGCTGATAGAGTTTTCGGTATTTCCCTCACACACACACACACACACACACACACACACACACACACACACACACACACACACACACACACAAAGAGAAAAAAGAAAGCAGTCATCGGAGGGCCTCGTGGGATAACAGGGAGCAAAGCCGACCGCCCAGGCAAGGTCTCGGGTACGTTCCTGCAGGGTGGTACCTACACGTACTTCGCTGCTGAGACTCCCTAGCTGCGACACAGAGAGAGAACATAGACATTAATCGTGAAGATAGATCAATAAACGGATAGGTAGATGGACTAATCCATTAATGAATAGATAAATTAACTGGTACATAAATAAATAGGTTTATAATTGGAGCGATAACGGTAAACTCCAAGACATCTGTCATTCTTAATCAAGTTTCCTCGCGGGTGACAAACATTTATCACGACATAACATCACAGAATGAAAAACACGAATTAAAGAAGAGGCCAGTCTCATTACATAAGAACATAAGGGAAGCAGCAAGAAGTCATGGAGGACTTACTGTAGCAACAAATCTACACTTACTTGTTAAACACTCAACGTTATTTGTAAAGCTTAGTAATAAATACAAACATACGTGGACACCAGCAGGTCGACAAAAGTGGAGAGACACAAAGGCCTGTTTAAAATTTCTCTTCCCCACTTGCTGTGAACTATTTTCTGCCTCCTTTGCCGTCTTTGAAAAAACGTTATTTACTCGGAAGGCCATTTATTCTCTATAGGGACCTAGTTCTTTGTATCTTCCTTCTCTATAGAGCTTCACTTTTCCACTTCCTCGTTTTCATGTCTTCTTTTTCTTTAGACCGTCACTTTTCATGTTTTTTTTTTTCCCACTGTTCTTTCTTTTACATATTCTCTAGCCCTGTTTTTTTTTTTTTTTTTTTTTTTGCGTGTGTGTGTTTTTTTAATCTTTTAACCTTTTTCCATACAGCCTCGTTTCCCATAATTCTTCGTTGTGGCGCTGAACTTTTATTCTCTCTCTCTCTCTCTCTCTCTCTCTCTCTCTCTCTCTCTCTCTCTCTCTCTCTCTCTCTCTCTCTCTCTCTCTCTCTCTCTCTCTCTTTCGTTTCTGTAGTCTCTCACTCTTCTCTTTCTTTCCTCTGAAGTTTTTTTTTTATTTCCTTCGATTTGGTGCTCAACTTTTTTTATTTTTTTTTTCTCTAAATTCTCACTTTCTCTTCTGTGCAACTTCTCTTTTTCCACTATTTTTTTTTTTTTTTTCGTCTGCATAACCTCACATTTTTCCTTTTTAATCTAGTCTCACTTTCCCCACTTTTCCCTTCGAAGGGCTTCACTTTTCTTTCTTTGCATAACATTTTCTTTTTTTTCGGTAGAGCCTCTTTTTTTATGCCTTACTTTTTTACTTTTTGTCTTTATTCTATAGAACACAATTTCTTTTGTGCAGAATCACTTTTCTCTGTAGTCTCAATGTTTTTTTTTTTCTATCTATTTTCTTCGCTATAGAGGTTATCGTTTTTTTTTTTTTTTTCTTCAATAGAACCTCAAGTTTTCCCTTTTCTCCTTATGGCCTTTTAGTTTCAGCTTTTTTTTTTCTCTGCACCACTTTTCCCCCTTTCTTTCTTGTACAGCCTTAATGTTTTCCCTCTTTGTTCTTTGTAAAGCATCACTTTTCTGTCTTTCTTCTCTGCAAGACCTCACTTTCTTGTCTCCCTTCGCAACATCTCACTTTTCCTGTCTTCTTTGTCTGTAAGGCCTCACTTTTTTTCCTTCCCTCTGTAGCCTCACCTATTTCCTCTCCTAGATTCAGCAACATGAAGTAAGTGACAACAGAAGAAGAGGTAACTAGTACATTCACGTCTCGCTCCGAAGGTAACTGTTGTGTATGTACTATTCATAAAGTACGCTATTGAATTTGAAAAATCTCAAAGGTAAAGGGAAATATTCATAACATTTGTTGTTGAACTCGTGTCCAGAAGTTTCAGTCTTACGAATGTTATAAATATTGATGCGCACTGTCTTCCTCACTTCAGAGGTGTACATACTTGAGCATTTCTTAAATATTTTTGTTGTTTTACATATTCACACTGTCTGGATTTGTCATGTACAGAAAAAGAAATAGATAACTCTGAAATATCATTAGCGTTTTCATCCGACGGCTAGGTTGGGTTAAATTAGGTTAGGTTTATAGCAATTCAGTTCATTAATTTTATTGCTGATCACTTCATTGTATACATCACAATTAAAAAAAGAAAGAAACATAATATTTTTGGCAAGAAATTCATAAGCCAAGATTATTTCCATAAAACCCAAGAAATATATATACATTTGTTTTTTCTTTCGTCCCATGAGATCACCACTCCAACTTTCACCGCTTACTGCAGCTCTCTTCCTCCTTTCCGACAACCTTCATAATTCTAAACGACGGACGGCAGGTGATTTAACACTCAATTCGCACTTAAAGTGGAGGTATCCAGTATTTCCCACCTTCCTTGGCTTGCATGAACCTCTGTCTCTAGCGACCATTCCGCTAAACAGTATGTGCTATCCATCCCACCTGTTCTCTCTAGCTTTGGGAGATGGAAGAGCTGCTGATGTGAGAGAGAGAGAGAGAGAGAGAGAGAGATCCCAATTTTCTTTCATCACATGAGTGTATTCCTCTTTAGTTCCCCCTCCTGGCAGGCGGTACAGCAGTCGTCCCTCTCCATGATGCTGAAGTCATTACTCAGACTTCGGTGCGAAATTCAGTGTTTAGATAATCATGTTTTCCCTGCTCTTGTCCCCTTCACCCCGACCTTGAATTTTAGATGGATAATGATTCCAAGATCTCGTATGCTGTCAGTAGATTCACTTACATGCAGAATCTGTCTAGGCAAAGATTTGAATTTAGAGAGGTGTTAACGTTCTTTTTTTTTTTTTACTAGAAGTGTACCTTATAAGTTCCTATGTAAACCTACCTGGATGATTAAGTCTCTAATCAGTTATATGAATTGATCATTAACCCTTTCGCTGTTATTTGTGACATCTTTCCTTAATCACTAACCACTCTGAGACATCATTTGTTGTTCTAAACCCACCTCCAAACATTAAAGTGGCTAGAAATTACAAAATCTATTCTTTTAATATCTTTTTTTTTTTTTTATCAATGCATATAATTGAGATTTCATACATTACTTGTAGCACTGTGATTTTATGCACATCACAGTGAACCGGTTAATGTATTTTCCTCTGTTGAATTTTAACGTAACACACCTGGCCCCGTTTTTGTCCCATCTCATCAGACTGCCGCCGAACTTTCCCCCTCTGTATCCTGCCACTACATCCTCTGCTTGCCTCGTGCGTGAAGCAGCCGGGGCCCGTCTCTTTAGTAACACACCCTTTCCGTTCTCTCGCGTCGCATACTCTCTGTATCTGTGATTATATTGTATCGTTTTCTCTCCCGATGCAATATTTGAGCAAGACACTCTCATGATATTAACACTTTCATGCGCGTTCTTATGTCTTACCTATCTTTTATTCTTGTTTTTTTTTCTTCTTTTTTTTTAGCAAGTTTTTTTTTTCGTGAAGTGATATGCTCTATTTAATTGTTTCGTATTGCCATTTTAGCAGTGTATCTTTCTTTATTATTATTATCAGTGTTGTTGTAGTTATTGTTGTAGTTGTTGTTGTTGTTGTTGTTGTTGCTGTTGTTGTTGTTGTTAATCTTCTTTTTTTTCTTCTTCTTCTTCTTCTTCTTCTTCTTCTTCTTCTTGATGATGTTTTCGCTATTGTTATTGTTCATGATGATGATGATGACGTTGCTTTTGTTGTTGTTATTGTTCTTTTTTTCGTTATTGTTGTTGGTGGAGGTAGTGGTGGTGGTGATGTTGGTGATGCTGGCGGCGGCGATCTCTCTGCTGTGGCAAACTGAGCATGGGAGAACGGAACAAAAATATTGGAGGACCGTCTTTCCGCCCACCTCCCTCAGGCAACGTGCAGCATGCCGGCAAGAAACCTTGAGGGAAACGTGTGCATAGGAAATCTATAGGAAGGGGAGAGAGAGAGAGAGAGAGAGAGAGAGAGAGAGAGAGAGAGAGAGAGAGAGAGAGAGAGACTACCAGACAAACAGGCAGACAGTTTATCATTTTATAATTTATCCACTTCATTTATTTTTCTCACATCAGAATGTCGTGTGCCAAAATTAGACAGCTTTATAACTATGCTTTCATGTATATTCATTTTCTCACTGCCTGCTTTTCTGAAAATGTGCTCCAAACATGCTCTAATTAGTGATGATGATATTTACGTCCTCCTCTATTTCACTTAATGGTCTTGCTTTGTCTTGTCTGTGTCTCTGTTTCGTGATCATTGTTGTATCGCATAAAATTGTGGGAGATCTGATGTGATGCGTTTTCTCTCTCTCTCTCTCTCTCTCTCTCTCTCTCTCTCTCTCTCTCTCTCTCTCTCTCTCTCTCTCTCTCTCTCTCTCTCTCTCTCTCTCTCTCTCTCTCTCTCTCTCTCTCGTGTTCCCTATTCGCCTCATTATCTCAGTTTTTGTTCTCCTTAATCAGAAATATCCCAGAATTTTCGAAGGGCAAATATGGTAATATTAAAGGTTTTTGTGCGCGGTTGTTTTGTCATTTTGCTTCTTTATTGCTTCCTAATGATCCATAGTTAAGTTGCGGGTTGTGAATTACACCTCCCTGTGGTGGACTTCATCTTCAGTTTGGTGATCCTATAAGAAATTATGAAGAAAAGTAAGGTTGTGTACATATATTAAGCTAATGAGATGATAATTGTTTTGTTCCTTTAGGTTTTGTTCCTTGTTCTGTCGCACGGTTATTATTGCAGTACATCATGGTGGCATAAAATTGTGGCACTTGTAGCATCTCGTGTTTTTCATTACGGTATAATTTCCTTCACAATTGTCGTTTTACAAGCACATCGTAAGTATATTCCTTAGGTGTCGGTAAAACAAAATGTGCCTTCCGCAAGTGACTGTGCTCACCACCACGCAGCGCCTGGTCGTGATCCTTCGTGACTTCAGTGAATTATCATTGTCATTTTCCGTGCCTCTCATCCAAAGATTTAACAAAAACCACCTCTCGTATGACATTAACCTTAGTCACCCCCCCCCCCAAAAAAAAAAAACACACACACACACGAGTACCACATTAATCCTTGAAGAGAAAAAAGCCTCATGTACCACCACCATCACTTGCACGCAGCGTCTATTAATACACCGACCAAATGTACCACAAGTTTTTCTTTATCTTTTTTTTTTTTTTCCTCTCTCTTTTTTTTTTTTTTTTCTACCAGATTTATATAGGCAGGCTCGGTGTCCTCAGTGCCCCTCTGTTTATACTCGTCCCTCGCCTCTATTCCGCCAGACACGTGAATCTCGCCTCATAGCACGACACTGTGTTTGCTATTGCTATTGCTATTTACTGTGCTATTGGGTATTATTATTGTTTTTTTGTTTTTTTTATGTATTTATTTGTGTCTGGCTGCGGTATGGAGGTGTATGGGCGTTCTCGGATTTTTTTTTTTCCCATTCCTGTCTTTTTATTATTTTTCTGGGTTATTTTTCGCCTCACACCTCCTGACACGCTGAGAATAAAGGAGGAGCGACGCCGCGGAGGTAATTTTAAACGGCTGGTCGGATTGGCAAAGTTGCACTCCATACGAACTTGTGTCCAATATGTGCCCGGGTCAAACACACCAGTTAACTCCACCTGACGAGAGTCGCTCTGCATATTTCACCTTCATTTCCATCCCCAGTTTCTCACTGTCTCCCCTTTCTATTAGTCCTCCACTCCTTTATCACTATTTTCTTTTGTTTTTGTCACTTCTCTCACTTTCCTTTCTGTTAATTCCAATCTGATGCTGTTTCTTTTCCCGGTCTTTTTTTTTTTTTTTTTTTACGAATCCAGTAATTATGAGTGTGTATTCTCCGGTTCTTGCAAAATATTCGATAACGTGTAATTCTATTCCTAACTCGGCATTCCTACTCATTTAACGTCTTTCTGTTCCACTACGTAATGTTTCTGCCCACTTGCTTGACGCGCTATCAACCAGTTGAAGAAGTGCAAAGGGAAGCCTAGACTATAGGAACACACAACCTCCCCTTAATGATGGTCTTTATTAACTTGATTATTTTCAACTGATTGTTATGAAGGTTATGAAGGATATTCTTTTTTTTCGCAATTTTAGGGATTATTTAACAAGAATTTTGTGTTTTTTAGTAGGAACACATTCATGAAAAGTCGACTACATGTTTAAGTGAGTTCTTCCTTGTAGTACAATGCATCATTACTGTTTTTTTAACAGTATATTATCAAGTATAAAATCTTTTAATGATGTTCTTAATGTTCTTTTCTTACCTCGCCAGCGCCTAATTAATCAAAACCAATGGCTTCCTCTCAAGGTTAAGAGACAGTCTGGTGTAGGTCAAGAGTACAGTTTTGAAAGCTGACAGAAAGTGAACAAACAAGTATTCCTAACCTTCCGATACCTGTGGCTATATTTTTGTCCATATGAATACTCTAGGGATACTCTAATAATAACTGACGCGTCAGTAGAATTCAAAGGGTTAACTTCTCGAGAGTAAACCAATTAGTGTATATATTTTCACTCCACAATATCACTTCGATCAGTTATGTCACACTACTGGAACCATTGCCACGACCACCCTTGGTTGATTGATCCGGGTAATTCTCTCTTCAAGGCATTCAGGTACGTTAGTTTCTTGAATCCAATACAAAAATAATAAATATATAAGTTTCCCACCCCTATAGTGAAAAAGTGTGCTGTGTTTTGGTTCTGCCGTTTAACTTGCCCTGTATGGCCGTGTGTGAAGCTTCCAACAACGCCACATGTGAGTGATACCAGGTAATGAGTGACAGTGCATGGGATGTGCTGTAGGGAGTGAGTGGCAGGCGTCAGCAGGAACAGACCAACATTTCTGTTCCCCTCTCCTCGTCCCCTTCCACTTGGTGAGAAAAATGTTGCTTTGAAAATCAAGCACCTCGACTGTCATGCGGAAAAGGTACATTTTTATTGAGAGTACAGAAGCTGTGCAATATCTATCGTGACATGGCGTGCCAAATATTGCAACAAACGTAAACTATCTCTGGGAAGCGTTTCACAATGCAATTATTTTATGTGTAGTGGCATAACCTTTTATTTATTTCAAGAATACTGTTTGAGGAACAACAATATGGCAGCAAGGATTCTTAATTTTGAACCTAGTGAAATGTAAAAATTTTCCCACACACACACACACACACACACACACACACACACACACACACACACAAGTTATATCCGCAAGTAGATAATAAATTCAGTCAGTTACATAAGGACAAGATAAATCTTTCGCCAGCCTTCCCCAGTTGTCTGTCGCCTGCCGCAGTACTCCAGGCTGTCCACTAGAGCATTCTGTATCGCACATCATGTGTGTGGTGTGTGTATATGTGCCCTTGTCAGCATTCCTCAGCACATAAAAACTAAATAAATTATGGTAGTCCTCCATTAAGTACTACATTACGTAAAAGCGGAACAAGAAGATAAAAGAAAAAAAACGTTATAAGTAAGAAGGAGGAAGAAATGAAGAGGGATAAAGTGAGGAGAAGAAAACAAACAGGTTATATTTCTTAAGTATCATTAAGTCCAGTAACATAATAGCAGAGATCTATGAATCCATGCTGCATATCTTTCACGACAAAATAAATAGAGGCAGACACAGACATTATATCAAGGAGAGGAAGGAAGAGTACAACAGGAGTACGAATGGCAGCGATACGTGTCTTTTTTTTTAGCGAGTTTTTGAGAAGTGTGACATAGAAGTAATTTGAAACATCAGTTAATATCAGCCTGTGTTTGCGACCGTATTCTGTGGTAAGCATTTTGGCGTGTTCGAATCTGTGCCGCCCTGACCTTGGCCTTGGCTTAAACTAATCAGGTCACAATTGCGTTTTGGAGAAAGAGAGAGAGAGAGAGAGAGAGAGAGAGAGAGAGAGAGAGAGAGAGAGAGAGAGACTTGCTGCCGTAATAGTGTGAGCGTGAAAATTTAATGGTAGTGAAGAAATGGGAATGTGAAAAGGTGAAGTGGATACAGGAATGATAGAAGAGGAGGCAGCCAGGAAGACAGGAGTGGTGGTGGTGTTGGTGGTGAATTCTAACAGGTTTAGATCGATTTGTAAAGCTTATTCGCTCTTTTTTTTTCTTTTCTTTTTTTACCTTGACTATCTCTTCTCACCATTACTTATTAACTTGCTTGGACGTTACGAAATGGCATCACGATCACATTTTGAGCTTTTTTTTTATTGCAGTTTTATTACACGTTCTTTCACATATGGAAAAAATATATAAATGGACAATCAGCAAATTCATGACTTTTCTTAATTAATGTAGGGTTAGCTCCACCCATATTTATCCACAAGTCGTGTTTCACATACATACATACATACATACATACATACATGCATATATATAGTCATGCTACTAATAAGGAAGACAATTACTTATCTAATTACAATACAATGTAGCGTCATTACTGGGCATCGTTACATTGTTCCATTGTTACACTTTAGGTTCATCATCATCTGTAATTAACATTTGTGATTATTATTATTATTATTATTATTATTATTATTATTATTATTATTATTATTATTATTATTATTATTATTATTATTGTTATTGTTATTATTATTATTAGTGTTGTTGTTGTTGTTGTTGTTGTTGCCGTTGTTGCTATTATTTATTTATTTATATATTTAGCTATTTACTTTTCACTCCTCACCAAACTCGCACTTGTTTTCTTTCAATACACCATGTCTCCTGAGGTGCTTTGTTCCAGTATCCCTTCATGTGTGACCTGACCTCCCAGTGTGTGTGTGTGCGTGTGTGTATAGGTGAATAGTGGAGACGTGGCGGACCATCACACTGGCATGGACAATCTTCACTTTCACCATTGTGTTCTCATGACGTCCGTGGTTTTCAAGGTCAGTCCTCATTCATTCTTCCAACTGTGTTAATATTTTTTCTCCTCCCCATCCATTATTTACTTGCCGGTCCGTCACGGGAAGCAGAATTGTGGAAACGTGCAAAAAAAATCAAATTGTCTTGCTGCCATCCAGTGACGTCTGTTTTGATCACGAGCCAACAAAATGGAAGTGCCCTCTGCCACACTGCTTTTTTTACGTGTGTGTGTGTGTGTGTGTGTGTGTGTGTGTGTGTGTGTGTGTGTGTGTGTGTGTGTGTGTGTGTGTGTGTGTGTGTGTGTGCGCGCGCGCGCGTACACAGACAGAGAGAGAGAGAGAGAGAGAGAGAGAGAGAGAGAGAGAGAGAGAGAGAGAGAGAGAGAGAGAGAGAGAGGAGTAAATACATTTTCAGTTTCTGTATGTCTCTGTCTGTCTGTTTGTCTGTCTTAGTCCGTCTGTGTGTCTGTCTGTTTGTATGTCTGCTTGTTAAAGAGAGAGAGAGAGAGAGAGAGAGAGAGAGAGAGAGAGAGAGAGAGAGAGAGAGAGAGTGAGAAAGTAAATACATTTATAGTTTCTCTATGTCTCTGTCTGTTTGTGTGTTTGTTTGTTTGTCTGTCTGCCCGTGAGGGAGAGAGAGAGAGAGAGAGAGAGAGAGAGAGAGAGAGAGAGAGAGAGAGGAAGTAAATACATTTATAGTTTCTGGCTGTATTTATTGGGTGATTTCATTTTTGTCGTGTTAACTCTGGCGCGTCTGTTAGTGTACGTTCCATAAAGTTGCAGGTTTTTTTCCATGTTGCGTGTACGTCATCAAATATTAAAAAGAAAAATCTAAAGATAGCGTTGGAGCATATTGGAATACCCCGCCAAATCCACATTTTCTATGATATTTTCTATTTCTGTGTTATCCTTAGTGAAGACAGACAAAATTATTTAAATAGTGACAGTTTCTCCTCCCTCTTCTACTTAACCTTTCACCCTCTGGAGTGCATGAACGGAATCCTGAACCCTTCTCTCATGAAAGGATGTCAAAGTGCGAGGGGCTGGTGGTGAGTCGAGGGAGGGCTGACCTAAATGTTGGGGCTGGGCAGGGGCTGGGGCTGGAGCAGGCGTGGGAGACTAGGCAGCGAGGGCATAGGAAATACAGGGTTGGAAAGAGGAGGTTATTGAAGGACGGGTGCGATATGGAGAGGCAGGGGAGCGGTACTGATCCACTGTGAGGAGGAAGTGACAGGCCAGCTTGCAGAAAAATGCAAATATACGAACCACGAAATAGAATACGTATACAGTTTTCGGTTGAGTCGAGATGTAAAGGAAGTTGATATCGCTTGTGCACAATTTTGCCAGCGAGGCAGAACACCAGCACGTGACTGCCCGGCCTGCTTTGACTCACACACATAATTTTGTAGTGATTCATATCCTGCTTTCCCTTAGCACGACTCCAGTCTCGCCCCGCCGAATGGAGGTAATGCTTGCCTTCGCCTCACGTTATTTGGATTTCCGAAACAAAAACCGAGAGCGGCAGGCCGCTGCCTCGCCCTCGTTATTCACAAAGCTTTGCGGCTCTGGCAGTAGTCTAAAAAATTAAGTGTGTTAGCGCCACTTGCATTAACCCTACGCCTCCACGACCCTCGACACCTGGCCGTGATCGTGGACGTGTTGCTTTATAATGACGTCTGCACGATAGCCTGTCCCGCCGCCCTTATGGTGGACGTCACTGTGAAAGTGAAATATTCCCTTACACGGCGTGCGTCACACCGGCGCGTCACGGCCCTGTGGAGGCTATGCCCGCCTCGCCTCTCATTATGTCAAAGATCAAAGCTTAGACATTTTCAGCGTGCAGCCTCCAGTAAAAGAGATTCTTAGGCGCTCTTGCCTCGTCAGGAAATGAGCCTGATACGTCTCATGACTTTAGGAAAGGCAAAGGGAAATCATCGGACAAGTATAAATAATATAAATAGTAATAATAATAATAATAATAATAATAATAATCATAATAATAATAAGACCGTTTTGTCCTTGGCGACACAGAGGTAAAAAACACAACTCTCTCTCTCTCTCTCTCTCTCTCTCTCTCTCTCTCTCTCTCTCTCTCTCTCTCTCTCTCTCTCTCTCTCTCTCTCTCTCTCTCTCTCTCTCTCTCTCTCTCTCTCTCTCTCTCTCTCTCTCTCTCTCTCTCTCTCTCTCTCTCTCTCTCTCTCTCCTGATAATCTTCACCTACCTTACACTCAGAGGTGTTCATTCATTCCATATGAGAAGGAACGTTTCATTACCTTGAAGCATTTTTCTGTTACAAGAGAGAGAGAGAGAGAGAGAGAGAGAGAGAGGGGAGTTATTGAACGACGCGAAATTTATAAGCAATTTTTCCTCTCATAATATTTAAGAAGAGCCACAGTCGTGTCTATAAAGAAAACAAATGTTGGGTTATAGAATAGGAATGGCATTATAAACGGGCCTTTTTTTTCCTTTCTTTCTTTGTCTTTTATCTTTGCCCCGTCTCCCAAAAACAAAAACAAAAAAAAGGCCCTTTAACGTTGGTATGCTAACAGTCAATAACAAAATAAAAAAGAGGAAGCAATTCAAAACTATAACCAAGAACATTAAAAAAAAAAAAAAAAAAAGTCCAGTGACGTTGGTATGCTAACGGTCACTAATAAAAAGAACAAATAAACAAATAAACAAACAACTGAAGACTCCAACCAAGAACCATTCGGGGATACGGGAGCAAGTCAGTGCTATGTGCTAACTTACCGAAGACCAGGGATCGTATTCTGAAATATTTCTGCTCCCTACTTTCACTACATTCAAAAGATTCTGTGTAGTTGGAGTTACACGGGTTTTTAAGGACATTTTTATCGTTCTAGTGACAGATTAAAAAGATTTCCACAGTAGTAACAGGAGAAACACTCTTGAGAACACAGCTAATCATTTCTGTGGCCTTTGAAAATAGTCGTGGTGAGAAAGGGAAGAGTCAGTGAATACGGGCCCAGGTGTGGAAGAAGACTTGGCTCTAAGGACAGACAGACCCACTCTCCTCCATTATGATCACGACAAGGACGAGGGGAAAGAGGACAAGGAAAAAGGAGGAGGAGGAGGAGGAGGCGGAGGCGGTGGGACGGAACGTAGGAGAGGTATGAATGGGAAATGAAGTGGAGGTGAGATAAAAGCAAGGAACGAGGAGGAGGAAGAAAGAGGAGACAGGGGACGAGAAAGATGAAGATGATTTTTAAGAAGACCAAGAAAGAGAAGGAAGGAAAAGGTAGATGAGGAGAAAGAGGAGAAGGACGATTTTTGTGGCAAGGAGTGAAAAGGAGGAGAGAGGATGAAGATGGAGAGGAGAAAGATATTTTTTTCGTGTGTGTGTCTGTGTGTGGAAAGAGAAAGAAAAAAAAAGCACACGTATATATTCTCAGAAAGGGAGTGCGTAAAACTTAGATAATAGGACAGAGAGAGAGAGAGAGAGAGAGAGAGAGAGAGAGAGAGAGAGAGAGAGAGAGAGAGAGAGAGAGAGAGAGAGAGAGAGAGACAAAAAACTTCCTTTGTTAATACTACGATAAGAAAAGCAGACCAGAATAAAATTACCTCTATCTACCAAGGCGCTGAGACGAGACTCAAAACCCAGACAACAATGAAAGCAAATAGAAACAGTATAAGAAAAAGAAAAAGAAAAACACACAGAGCGAGCGAGAGAGACAACAGAAAATAATAAATTCCATATGTAAAAGTGTGCCAAGAAAAAAAAGGAACAATTTACGTAAAAGAGAGAGAGAGAGAGAGAGAGAGAGAGAGGGGGGGAGAGGGAGAGGTGGGAGGGAGGAAATAAAACTGGAATGTAAATGTTAGTGGATAGAAAAGGCCGCGTAGTTTGCAGGGGCCGAAACAGTGTGTTGCAAGATGATATCCGGGACAGAGACACTCCCCGCAGGATATTACCCATTGTGAGGGGCGGGACGGGCATGATGAGAGAGAGAGAGAGAGAGAGAGAGAGAGAGAGAGAGAGAGAGAGAGAGAGAGAGAGAGAGAGACGCAGGTGCAGAGTAACAGATTAAGCAAGGCACTTCAGCTCTTTAACCTCCCTTGACTTCATTTTCTTCCCTATCCCGATTCTCTCTCTCTCTCTCTCTCTCTCTCTCTCTCTCTCTCTCTCTCTCTCTCTCTCTCTCTCTCTCTCTCTCTCTCTCTCTCTCTCTCCAAAAATGAATGCCGCAGTAAGTGGTTTCATTTCCCCTCAGTGCTTCCATTCCTCCGTGTGAACAAGTCCTCACGATGAGGCCTATCTGCGCAAAACACACACACACACACACACACACACACTCTCTCTCTCTCTCTCTCTCTCTCTCTCTCTCTCTCTCTCTCTCTCTCTCTCTCTCTCTCTCTCTCTCTCTCTCTCTCTCTTCCATCAACATCATGCTTAAGATGTTTTATCATCACAAGTGGGGAATCATTTATTAAACTTTGAAAAAATATTTTTTCTTGAATTTTTTCCCCCCTTCTCATCTGTAATTTTTGTGTCGCCGTCTCCGCCTGCCTCCTGAGACCCCCTCCCCTCACCCTGTCTCTCTTCCTCTTTCCCCTGTTTGGTGGACGCGGCGAGTCGGCGCCCCGGAAAGCAGCTGCTCCATGATGCAAACAGCGGTGAGCGAGGACACAGGAAACGAGGAGGGAAAGAGGAGGACAGTAACAGAAAGAGAGAGAGAGAGAGAGAGAGAGAGAGAGAGAGAGAGAGAGAGAGAGAGAGAGAGAGAGAGAGAGAGAGAGAGAGAGAGAATTAAACAACTCACGGTGATCTTTCCTCTAACAATTTCATTACGATATCCAACAATTCACAGCTGTAAAGGCACAACGCACACAAGCACCTACAGGCAAGAAAAGAGAGCATAAGAGAACGTTACAGTGTCCATCTTATTATAATGTTTAGAAATGGCCATAGAACAAAAAGAAATATCTCAAGAGTGGTGCCAAATGTAGCAATGAAAGCTTTGCAAGTGGTATCGTCACGGTTGTTATACTCGGACACCACACTCGATAACTTTCATACAAAATCACTGCTTCAGAAATATTTGATACGGTTGTTCTGTGCCCGAGAATGTTTTACGCTCGCTGACTCACCCCTCCTGCTTATAATTGAGTGAAAATGTCATACTGCACTCTTGATCTTGAATGCATTATCTTCGAACTGCGTACTCGGATAACTGCGATTGTTTAAAATAAATACGCTAAACTTATCGCAGTTTCTCGTCGTGCAGTTCATGAAGGTCATGATATCATTGATCATCCTCAAAGCTGAACGCACTTAACTGTATCAATAACCTCAAACAGCGACGAAGACCAGACCAGCCTCGCATATATAAAAATGTGGCGTGGTACTTTACTTCGATTGTAGCAATTCCTTCGTCTTGTTGAAAAAAAAATAAATAAATAAATTGTTTGTTAAGTCTTATAGGCCTACCTGGATTTGAAAACAGAGGAGTTTTATGTTTTTTTTTTTTTTTCAGTAAATGCGAAGAAAGGAAAACAGACAGGCAGGTAAAGAGACACTCTTGTCAGCGGTAATTATTTCCAAGGAGACCGTGCTGTTCTTTAAAGCAGTTTAAAAATGTTCAGATGTATTTCACCTTCATATTCTCTATCATGTGCCTTTGGTGCTTGACTTCTGTTTAAAGGTGAAGGATGGAATGAGGGATATCAGACGCAACAGTTTAGATATAAGTATATTCCTGTTGGCGGGATGGTAGCGTGGTGTGGCGCGTTGTGATTCCAACGCCCCAGGGAAAGGAAAGCCTCATCAGCACATTCTGACACAATGATATCCTTAGAAGGCAACACGGGAAATTCTTCAGTAATGACATAGTCTCGAAAATAGATCCCAAAGTATTTCTGTGCATCACATTGACGGGATTTTCCAAGCCAGAATCAGCAAGATTTCCAATTGTGGTATAGATTCGAAAATAGACCCAAAAATATTTGTTGTGCATAGGACTGACGAGAATTTCCAAGCATGAATCAACAATGTATTGAGATTTGTGTGCATAAGACTGACGGGAACTTCCAAGCACGAATCAACAATGTATTGAGATTCGGGAAGGTCAACTGGTGACATGAGAGCTGAACGCGAGACTCGACCATATACAGAAACACTTCTTCGCCACCACATTGGCTACTTTCAAAAGGTTGTTGTTGAAGTGGCACGAAGGTTCTTTAACGTTGTTTTTTTTACTGCTTCTACGTGACAGATTAACAAAATTTTTATATTATTTATAGGGGAAACACTCTTGAGAACCCGTCTAATCATCTCTGTAGCTTTTGAAAGTAGTCGTGGTGAGATTGTACAAGCGGTCTCAGAATACTAGGCTCTGTACAGGCACTCCTCACATGACCTGCCGCACACCACGCCCTTTCCTCCTTCCCCCTACTCTGTAAAACTTTGATACTCCCTCTAGGCCACCGTGCTCCTCAGGCTCTGTGATGCCATTACCTCGACACTCAGGTAATCTAGCGGTGGACGTCCCCTTTTAGTACTTCTCATCACCCTGGCGGTACCTAATGTAGCCCTCACATCAATCCACATCAGCTGGACACACACATCCTGTCGCGGCGTTAGTGGGCATCATTTATGTTCGTCTGCAAGGTTATAAATTTCCACCACTTTATCTGAGGCGCTTTGAGTTCTTATTTTTATGACGCCTCATAATTCTGAGCTCTTTCTGTGCATTGGTGTATACACGTTTCATACATAGAGAAGTATATCAGTCACGGATTTATATTTCAGTTGCACTCCAGATAGAAGCAAAGTAAAAATCTTAATTTGCTATTTGGTTGTCTTCTTTATTATCGTTTCCCCTTTTCTAGTTTTATTACTTCTAAAACTGGATTCCCCTACCAATATATTCATAGTGTGTGTGTGTGTGTGTGTGTGTGTATGTGTGTCGGTCACTTTCTGTCCATCTGTTTGGATGCCTGTGAATTTAATGTTTCTGTTACTTCCCATCTTTATATAAAGTTCATTAATTTTCTTTCCGGAGGATAGAAAAAGAAGTGATCTGCTTGTCTGGTTATTGGTCAGATTTGCCTCCACGCCTTGCCCCTCCCCGCTCGATTAATGGAAACCGATCACCCTTTATTCCAGGCCAGACGCGACTGTGCAATCTTTTACGAACCACACTGCCCCTTGGTGGAGGATACACTTCCAGTGACTACACGCACCCACCCACCTTCCCTCCCACACACCTATCGTCCCACACACACGCACATACACACACACACAACATACATATAGTAATAGTAGTAGTAGTGAGTATGTAGTAGTAGTCGTAGTAGTAGTAGTAATAGTTTATTGACAAATCTGGCATTGCAAAAATACATAATACAGATACAAAACACAGGATACAGAATTAGAAATGGTCCAAAGGAAAATTAATAATAACCTAATTTTGTCTACCTAGAGGCAATGCAAGTAAATATTGTAGGAGAATGTTTAAGAAGGAGGCACACACACACACACACCCACACACACACACACACACACACACACACACACACACACACACACACACACACACACACACACACATACACAGAGAGAGAGAGAGAGTGTGTATGTGTGTGAGTGTGCGAGTGTGAGTGACAGAGATGTAATGATATGCAAACTTCAAACACCAGCTGACTAACTTCCCTCCCGCAGGTCTCATTTTCCCAACGCGTCGGACACATTTCGGCTGCTTAACGTGAAAATCAAGTTACTGTCCTGTGCTGTGTCCTCGACCTGTCCTCCTGGTGACTTAGAGAGTGTTTAAGGAGAGGCGTGGATGGGGCTTGAGGCTTCTGATGTGGTAGGAGTTAGCGATCAAAAGAGAAAGGCTTGGTGGTTGTGGTCGTGGAGAGAAAAAGAAGGGAGGAAGAGAGGAGAGGAGAGAGGAGAGATGCGTAGCTTGTCTTGATGTTACCGGTAATTGTAAGTAAGTCTACAGGGATGTGTTTAGTTAATGCTGTGTTGAATTCTTCTTTCTGGCTTTTCAGTGTGTCGTTAGCAGGGACTTCATTCAGTTAGCAGTGACATCGCTATTTAAAACATGAGAACTTTAAAAAATATATAGAAAGTTGCAAGATGACGTGAAACATGAAACCTATCTACCTATTCCCACTTTTATTCTTACTTATTTCATTTTATTTTGTTTTGCTTATCTTCCTTTATTTCATTTTATTTATTTACTTTTTTTTCATGTTCGCTGTCACTGTGATCACATCCCCCTTTACCACCACCATCACCACTACCACCACCACCACCACCATCATCATCATCATCATCATCATCATCATCATAACTAATAAGATCGGTCCAGCCCCACGCACAGGGGGAGGCACACTTCAGGAGAGCACTGGAAAGCTTTTACGAGAGCATTTAAGCCTCCAAGGCAGACAAGGAGGATAGTGATATTTCCCAGTAAAGGTTACCCTGAGAGAGGAAGGTGAAAGGTACAATTATGGCACAAGGTTCAGGAAGGCAAGTGGAGATGAATCATTTACTGTCTATAGATGGCGCTAGTGTTGTGTATAACAGACATACGCTGAAGAATGGAGACATGCCTTTGGAAGATGCCTGAAGGGAGGGCGTTGATTATGAAAAACCGAAAAAAAAGAGAGAAATTATGTATATAGAATTAAATTGAGTTTCTGGTCTTTCCTCCATTTCTTTTTCTATTTATACTGTCTCCTCTGCCAGTACAGTGACGGTTATTATATAGTACTGCCGGCGGCGTGTGAGGTGCCGACAGTTACGAGCGGCACAGCACAACGCTAGATGGTGAAGCTGTGTATTTCAGTGTCAATATTTACTCAGCTGGGCCCATGGAGACCGCGTTGAGGCGTGGGGTTGGAGGAGGAGGAACAAAGGTTTGACAAACGCTAAAATTGCTTGTGGAGAAAGGCTTTGTCTGTACAGAGGGAGGGAAAATGGGATTGTTTGAAGATATTGTAGTGCCAGCAGTTCTGTATGTGAAGGATACAGGTTTGGTTTAATTGAAATGTATGCAAACAGTAACGGGCGATGGTGGGGAATTAAATGCACAAAAACACGAACTGTTTGGAAGAGTGGCGTGGCGCAGCGTGGCGTGGCGTGGCGTGGTGTGGTGGGTTGAGGAGCGACGAAATTAATTATGTATGTTGGGAAAAAAAAAGTATATGTAGTTTGTTAGAGAAGGAAGATCAAAGGATTCTACAATGGCTTTTGTAGTGAGGGAGGATGGAAAGGTTAAAAATGATTAAGAAATGATGTATATGGAATGAAATTTTTGTTTCTGATCTTTCTATCATTTCCTTCCTCTTCTTAACACCTCTTCTCTTAACACCCTCCCACCACTTGGAAATCTCTTCTTTCTAAAAAAAAAAAGTGTCATAACAGGCGCACCGGTGTTACCTCCCCCTCTCTTCCTCTCTCCCCCACCCCTCCCCGCACCAATATTTTTAACTTCCGCTGCTAAAATTTTGTCGCCGTGGACCTAAAGACCTGTCGCCAGCACTCGCCCACGCGCCACCTGAGGGCAGCCTGATACCCTCTTACCTATTCATCACACGGGTAAATTAATTAAAAATTGCAATCTCACCAGGAAGATTATCCCACAGCCGAGTATATAGCGCTAAATTAGGCTCCTGATTAAAAATGCGTCGACTTGCGTGAAGCCAAAACATGTGCCCGATAATGATCCGTGTGGAAGTGACACCTGTTTGTAGATATACCGCCGTCACAGGTGAGGCTTGATTACTTCCCCTCCGAAGCTGACAGGAAGGAAGCGACAAATAAAATGCTCCTGGTAAATACGAGTATTATTGTAGATTTGGATATCTGAGGTGGGGAGAGAGGCTTTGTGTGTGTGTGTGTGTGTGTGTGTGTGTGTGTGTGTGTGTGTGAGAGAGAGAGAGAGAGAGAGAGAGAGAGAGAGAGAGAGAAGTGGGGAACACGGAAAGATAAAAAGAAAAAAATGGAAGCACTGGAATAATTCATTAGCGCAGCAGTTTTTCTTCCAGTCCTTGGGAACCAAAAAAAGAGGAGGCAGTACGTTTGACTTTCTGTGCAACGAGAATGACAAGATGAATAAAGGAAGACATCGCGACGCTGTCCCGCCTTGTTATCTCCCGCGGGAACACTGACTTTTTCCTTCACTCCAATCCAGGCGATGATTTTTATTCTGCACTGGAACTCTGGTGGGGTTTGAGTCTAGTAGTAGATGTAGGTCAGGCATACGATGTACTATTATGCGAGCTATTGCTGTATACTGTATTTTTTATGTGTATTATTACGCAAGACCTTTCCACGTGGGTCAGACGGGGCTAAGAGTGTAAATGATGTGTGAGTGTGTGGCGCCTTGTCTGGCCAACCCAGCGTGGGAATGTCGGCCTGGTACATTGATAGATATAGACAGATTACGTAAAATACTCATGATATAACATAAAACTTTGGGAAATATCCTTATATATATATATATATATATATATATATATATATATATATATATATATATATATATATATATATATATATATATATATATATATATATATATATATATATATATATATATACACACACACTAAGATGACATTAACGAAGCCACACGTTTGATAAGTAGCACTTGAGGCTTTACCTTTTATTGTTACGTAATGAATTGCTCCTTTACCTTACTTGTTCACAAGATATGCATGAATCCGACAGTCAGATAAACTCACACTCCACTTAACCTTGACTGAAGTTTTGCTTTCCATAATGACACCATTATAACCTGTACCTTTGTTCTCAGCCTCGGCAAGGCAAATACTAATATACACTGTTAACTCGAGGTTATCACGAAGCATCCACGCGTCATTCCCTTAGGCGTTCATAAGAAAAGCTTTTTAAGAATAATTCAGGGAGAAAGAAAAGGAAGTGTACGTTTATCACAGCAAGTTTAGTTTCAATCCAATATGTTTCCTTCATTACATCTCCGCTCACACTTATTATATTCAGGTTTCTCTGCATTTCATCAAGGCAATCACAGGTAGAAAGGAATCTTGTGAAGCACGCGCGTATAAGTGGAAAAAGATCATACCAGGAATTACAGCTGAAATTAACTATCTTAACACACAAATCCACGAACACACACCATGACGATTATTTTCCTTCACAACCATTCAGCGTATTGTCCCAGTCCATTCATTCTCATCATTCTCTCTCTCTCTCTCTCTCTCTCTCTCTCTCTCTCTCTCTCTCTCTCTCTCTCTCTCTCTCTCTCTCTCTCTCTCTCTCTCAAGGCTCCCTCCTCTTTAAGCTCGATATCACGGTGAGGGAAGACTTACAGGAGCAGAAGCCGACCTGAGATATTACCTCATCAATTTCCTGCGGTCTACGTTTCCCTTGACATAAATTTTCGCTGACCGCCGGAGATCTGGGACCCGTTGATGCCCCTCCACCTGCTCACGGCCCCTCGTCCTCTTCCACCTCCCCCGTCCCCCTTCCCTTCCTTTCAGCGTCTCCACGTCATCCAATTAACAGGATCACTTACCGGGTCTTACAGAAACTCAAGTCGGTGCTCAGTTACCGCCAACAGAAGTGAGCGCTTGGGTTTTGTGTTTATGGGTACGTTATACAGATAGACAGACAGATAGATGGACTCTCTCTCTCTCTCTCTCTCTCTCTCTCTCTCTCTCTCTCTCTCTCTCTCTCTCTCTCTCTCTCTCTCTTGACCGAGATGCATAATAGAGCCACTCTTCCCCTCCATCCTCTGCGTCTCTCTCTCTTCCTTCCCCTCCACCTCCCTCAGTGCCCTTCTTTCTCCCTCCTCCTCCTCCTCCTCCTCCTCCTCCTCCTCCTCCTCCTCTTCAACCTCTGCCTGCCCTTTACATTGTGACGATTCGTACTGCTGCCATTTTTATCGTCGTCATTGTTGTATTGTTGGTGGTGGTGTTGTTTTTGTTGTTGTTGTTGTTGTTGTTGTTGTTGTTGTTGTTGTTGTTGTTGTTGTTGTTGATCATCATCGTCATCTTCTTCTTCTTCTTCGTCTTCGTCTTCGTCTTCTTCTTCGTCTTCGTCTTCGTCTTCTTCGTCTTCGTCTTCTTCTTCTTCTTCTTCTTCTTCTTCTTCTTCTTCTTCTTCTTCTTCTTCTTCTTCTTCTTCTTGTTTCTGGTATGAGTCAGAACTATCAACTACATTATCTCAAGGGTTGAGATTTTCCCATGCATGTGTTTCTTTACTTGTTTGTTTCCGTGCTTTACTTAATTAGTTGTTCTGACACTCTACACTTGCCTTGCCCCTTGTACAAGTTCACATGCTGCTAGTGTTTCTCCATTAGGCGTATGTATTTTACCATATGTCGTATTTTCCTTTTGATATTCACGGTGAGAACACATCCACGCACTGATGACCATAATTATGTGTGTGTGTGTGTGTGTGTGTGTGTGTGTGTGTGTGTGTGTGTGTGTGTGTGTGTAGACAGTGTGTCCTCGTAGTGCTCATCGCTTGTGTATCAGTTAACATTCTCGTCGTACTTCACCACTGCACCCGCCTCACTTCTCTCACCTCACCTTACCTCCCCTCACACCCACAACACAAGCATCTCTACGTACACACACATTCTCTCTCTCTCTCTCTCTCTCTCTCTCTCTCTCTCTCTCTCTCTCTCTCTCTCTCTCTCTCTCTCTCTCTCTCTCTCTCTCTCTCCCCCCACAAGGTCATTCTATAGACGGTGCCATAAACCCCAAGTGCTGTGACGCCAGGAAGTCCATCATTCACCATTCGTGTCGTGGCATCCATCAACACAGTCCCATAGTGTCCCATTTTCTTTATCATTAACTTCTTGTCGTGGCTTGCTGCATCTCACTACACCCATTTCCCGTCCCCTCGTACCCATGTCCTGTCATCACGCTTGTTATCATCACCCGGGACATCATGAAGCTATTTTTTTTCTGCGGAGTAATAACGTCATTTTCTGTTTACTCACCACAATCTGGATGCTGTCAACGGGGTCTTATGGCGACATTATTCCAGGCCACAGCCCCCGCCACCTCAGGACCCCATCACTCGCTGGATAATACGCGCCTCCTCCTCTTCTGCACAAGGGAGGGAGAGGGAGAGAAAGAGGGAGGAACAGTGGAAGAGAAGGCAAAGAGGGGTCTTCTGTAGGAGGGAGGAAATAGGAAGGTGGAAGAGAGGGAGAGAGAGAGGGAAGGTGGAAGAGAGGGGGAGAGAGAGGAAAGGTGGAAGAGAGGGACGAAGGGAAGGAAGGAAGGCGCCTCCAGCTCTTCTGCAGGAGGGAGGGAGAGGGAAGGAAAGAAATAAGGGGTCTCCCGCTCTTCTGCACAAGAGAAGGAGGAACAGACATGAGGGGGAAAGGGAATGGGAGGAGAGAAAACAGGACGTGTGAGAGAGAGAGAGAGAGAGAGAGAGAGAGAGAGAGAGAGAGAGAGAGAGAGAGAGAGAGAGAGAGAGAGAGAGAGAGAGAGAGAGAGAGAGAGAGAGAGAGAGAGAGCAGGACGCGAGGGAGGATGAGAGAGAGGGGAAAGAAGGGAAGGGAAGGAGGGAGAGAGAGAGAGAGAGAGAGAGAGAGAGAGAGAGAGAGAGAGAGAGAGAGAGAGAGAGAGAGAGAGAGAGAGAGAGCAGGACGCGAGGGAGGATGAGAGGAAGAAGGGAAAGGAGAGAGAGAGAGAGAGAGAGAGAGAGAGAGAGAGAGAGAGAGAGAGAGAGAGAGAGAGAGAGAGAGAGAGAGAGAGAGAGAGAGAGAGCAGGAGGCGGGTTACTCCTGTTCTGTCGCCGGTTTCTCAGCAGGTTCTCTGGAATGTCTCCAAGATCTCAGATGGGGATGACAACTTTTATGTTCCTGCCTCCCCACTCCGTATCCAGCCTCATTCCCGGCTTGGATTTGCTGAAAGGATCCTTATTTTTACTCTCTTTTTTTCCCTCCTTTATACGCTTGCTTAATTTCGAGGGAATTTGTCATAATTTTTTTTTTCTTTTTTTCCTTGACAGGTTTTATATATTACTGTGATGGGAATGGGAAGCAGTAGAGGAAGAAATGCCATTAGTTACTTTAGCATATTAGTTCCTGGCATATTAGTTCCTGCTGTGTGTGTGTGTGTGTGTGTGTGTGTGTGTGTGTGTGTGTGTCGTTTAAGAGCACGCTGGACTGATGAAGGAAGTAGCTAATGAACTGACAATTAAATCTTCCTTAAACTTACGCACGCACCTTCGCTAATCAACTTTTAAATGTCTGACGGAAAAAGAAAAATGAAAATGGTACAAATTCAGTGTCCCTGTTGACTTTTTTGGGGATAATGCGTACTATTTGGTAGTGGTAGTGGTAGTAGTGGTAGTAGTGGTGGTGGTGGTGGTGACAGCTCCACGTCTTCCAGTGCTTGCCTACCTGCCCGCCCGGTGTTGCCAGTGGAACCTTGCAATACACGCAGCCATACGTATCCTGTGCTATTGTATGTTACTGTATACACGGCTGCATTCACTAAAAGCTGAAAAAAAGGCAAAGAAATAAAATATGCATGAAAACAGAACTGTGTGCGTGGGAGAGAGAGAGAGAGAAAGAGAGAGAGAGAGAGGGGGGATACAGACTAAGGATAACTGTATAAAGGCACTTACTACACACAACAGACACACTAGTATAAATATTTCCGCATGAGCTAAAGCATTCGCAAGGACATAATTTTATAAGCATGATGAAGCATTTCGACAAAAGCACGCTACGAACCTCGGGTGTAGTTAACGAATAGTATGAGTCAGTCGCAAACACCAGTGAGCGGAAAAACGATGCGCTGTTAAGGATGTTGGGGGAAGAGTTAGCGGTAGTTAGTTATTTAAGCAGTAAGCAAAACACTCACTCGTCCGTTCCTGCTCACAATTGACAACACAAAAACTCGAAACTGTAGATTCATAAAGAATTTTAGTCTCAATGGACGGAGGCTTGTAAATATAGAGTATAATCGTTATCTTTGTATGTATGCCGCTTAATAATTCTATCAAATGTTAGATTATAAAAGTAAAATTATCTGAAGGTTTTTAGAAGTTCCCGTGACTTAAAGAAAAGAAGACAAGAAGGAAGTGTTGGGTTTCATTTATATTTTTACTCTTCTTTTATTTCACGTTCATCGTATTAATTCTCATCGTTTCTTTCTTTAGTCTCTCTCTCTCTCTCTCTCTCTCTCTCTCTCTCTCTCTCTCTCTCTCTCTCTCTCTCTCTCTCTCTCTCTCTCTCTCTCTCTCTCTCTCTCTCTCTTTTATTGCTCCTCTTGCCATCTTTTCTCTCTTTTTCTCTCGTTTACTGTTCCCGTGGACTTGCTGGCTGCGGCCTTTCCCTCCGCGGACTTGCTGCACCAGAAGATTGTGAAAGTAAAAGGGAATCATTTTATATTTTCATTTTCGTATTTTTGCTCCTTTAGATTGAGACTCCTTCGGTGGAAGAAGGAAATATCAAGTCTTCCTCAGACGCTAAAGTAACAGTATTATTTTCATTTTTTGGCGGGGGACTTTTCCTCGTGTGTGTGTGTGTGTGTGTGTGTGTGTGTGTGTGTGTGTGTAGCTTGGAGGATATTGGGAATGTTATTTTGATATTATTCACTTATTAATCTTACAATTCCTAACAAATCTTCATTCTTTTGTAATTAGAAGCAATTATATGTACGTGTTTCCCCCTCCCTTCAGGAAATAATTACTGTAATCATTATACCGCACTGACTGATTTTATACACATTGACGGATATTTAAACCTTTTATTCTATTTCCTTAGATTTTCCGGACGCAGACTGTTAAACCAACTGAGCAGCCAAACCTTATGACATCTAAGGAGACATTAATTGGATTGCCTTCATATCTGTCCACCGAACAGAAACCAAGATCCGTGATTCTGAAACGTTGTGGCTTCTCATTGGGACTATTGTAAAAGACCACAGAGATTATTAGTTGGATTCTCACAGCTCTTTATCCTTCTGGTGATGAAGAACAATTAACCCTTTCACTGTGGTATGCAGGAATTCACAGCACCAGAAACACTTCAAACAATTTATTATATTTGCCGGGTAGAAATAGAAGCAACGCATTGACCACTTTTGTAGCCTCTCGTTCAAAGGCCCGTAAAGAAAACAGGATGGAATTGTTCGCTTCATCCTTCTGTAGGAAATAAGACCATAAGAGCAGAAGAAAATAGGACAACAAAGAGCTGGTTGATAAGTAAGGCAGCATATAAGCACTTAGCACCTAGCATCTGCCGTCATGATCTATACATTCATCCAGTCTGCCATCATCCTTCATATATTAATTTAATCCATCCATAGATTTATTCAACCTCCTATTGAAACTATCCACACACTAAAAAGTCCAGAACCTTTAGTCTTCCCCTCATGCCAGACGACGAGACCAAAACAATAGAACTTTTACTTCGCCCAGCCTCCGCTCAAAGGACCACTACGGCTGTCCACACACCCCGCACACCATGTACTGTAAATATTTCCCTTACCCGCTGTAGTACCTTGCAGCTTAACTTGTACTGCACCTTCCTCTCTGCCACACCGTCCCCCTCACATTCTCAAACAACATCACCACCCTCCACGCCATGAGTCACACCACTTTCTCCCTTATATTCCACACTAGCATTACCCAGTCTCTCCTATTTCTCGTGACTTCACACCAACTTCATTTCCTGCTGTTATTTACCGAACCAGATACCGCCAGTTGCACGGAGGAGGGAAGGGACCCGATGAGGAGCAGGAGCAGGAGGAAATGGATGGAGTAAACGAGGGGTAGTAGTGACAGACGTGCGTGGTGATGTGTGTTAAGCAAATTACTTCGTTTGGGAAAGTATAGAGGAAGAGTTTAGTTTTCTTTCCAAGCTGAATGGAACAATGTAACCAACTGTGTGTGTGTGTGTGTGTGTGTGTGTAATTAAATTGTGATGCCGTATATCTGGAGTTTCGTGAAAGACAGGGAAACTAGGCATACAGTTCTTCAGCGCCATCTTTATCACTTATATATGAATAAGTAAAACGTTAATAGATAAGTAAAATAAAATATAGCAACTCTAAAAATGACGTCGCCAGCTACCACTGTCAGCGCTGTAAACGAAAGGAGAAAAGGCGCACAGGAGAATAACAAGCCAGGCAGTCCCTCAGGCAACGCGCTCACTCACCACCCAGCGCCACCCGTCCGGTCTCGCAAAGCTGCTGTCCCCTGACCTTGAAACTCCCTTGTCGCGTTGCCTCATTGACTGCCGTGGGAGTTTATTGCTGCGAGTGTAGATGTGACCGGCACAACTTTTTATTTAAAGCTTCCAGTGAGTGTTGAGTTTAACGTGTTGTAGGACTGATTTCAGAAACTTTATTTAGGCGAGAGAGGTGTGTCAGATGCACTTAATACTGCACGCATTGCCACATTGTTTGACTGCAGAATAACCGCACTTTGTTGCCCGTCCATCCATTTTGTATGGTATGTACATTCATCATTGTAAAATCAAATGTAAATACTCCCAAAATATCACCAAATACAGTGTTCCCTCGCCTTGCTTCATTGCACGTCCGCGCCAACTGATATTCAAGTCTGGCGAGTGGCTTATTCAGCAGCTCAGGTTCCAAAAATTCTGCAGGTGAACGAAATTCGCAGACCATACCAGACTGGGTGGCCGTGTTCCGGGGTGAGGTACCGAGGCTTCACCAGCTTCACCCGCCGCGCCGAGGCAATGTGAAGCATGAGTCACACCTTTACGGCAGCACAGACACTAGCGATGCTGCAACACCACCAGACGCAGAAAAAGACGAATGAGAGACTCGGATGTGCCGCGAGGAGAGAGAGAGAGAGAGAGAGAGACATTCGTAATTGTTATTATTATTATTATTATTATTATTATTATTATTATTATTATTATTATTATTATTATTTTATTGTTGTTGTTACTGTTGTTGTTGTTGTTGGTGGTGGTGGTGGTGGTGGTGGTGTCATTGTTGTTGTTGTTGTTGCTGTTGTTCTTGTCGCAATTCATGTTCCTATTGCTGTTGCTCGTGCTGCTGCTGCTGTTGTTAGGAGGCTTGAAGAAATAGTTTAATATTTATTACGTGATCTATAATAGCCATCTTAAAGAGCAACAACAACAAAAAAAACAAAAGAGGACAGAGTGCCACGAAATCTTTCATCAGGCTTTAAATAACTCCAGCAAGGTAAAAATAAATAAATAAATAGGTAAATAAGTAAATCAATAAGTAAATAACATGAAACACTCAAATTGGAAAGCCCGAATGCAGAAAATAACAAGTGAAACTGGAAAATAAGAGAGGACTTTACATCTTGTGGTTATGTGGCGGAGTGAACTAAAAGAGCGAGGGGAGGCGGAGGCGGAGGCGGAGGCAGAGCCGTCTGGTAAGTTTGTAGAAGTTAAATCAGGAGAGGCTGGAAGAAGACGTAGGAGGGCAGGTGAAGCTGTTAACAGGAAGCATACGTGGCAGGGAGAGGCGCGGAGGTCAAGACAGGTGAAGGCTGGGATGATGTGGACCAGACGAAGAGAGAAGTTAGAGGGGGGGTATGGATAATGGAACGAAGACAAGTTGAACAGTAAAACAAGTAGTAGGAAAGAATGGATGATAGAATAGAAGTAGTAGGAGAGATGGTTAATAGTTCTTGCTGCTGCTGCTGCTGTTGTTGTTGTTGTTGTTGTTGTTGTTGTTGTTGTTGTTGTTTATTGTCATCAAATAATGTAAAACCAGCCTGTCTCCACTCGTCTACTTCACTCCTTTCATTCTCTGTCGACATGTTTCCTGATATACCTGTCCACTTGTCTTCCACCCACTTGCCCAGTAGTCTTTCCACCTTTCTGTCTGTCTCTCTCTCCCACGCCAGGTTGGGTGCAGCACGTATCCGGCCGCCGCTTGATTTCGCCAAACTTGATTCACTGTTTTCAAAAGTCAAGAGGCTGAGGAACTTTGGCTGCAGTTAATTGCATAAAACTTAGAAGCGCTGTGAGTAATTCGCTGTTCACTGCTTTTGGTCTTAGGGTGGAAAGTTGAGGGTGCGCTGGAGGAGGATAGAGGGAGGCAGGGAGAGGAAGAAGGCGGCAGGAGAAGCAGAGGAAAATAAATTGAGAATGTGTTGAAAAGGGTACAGGGAGAGGAAAGAATGCGGTACGGGAAGCAGGGGCAAGCAGGTGGAAGGTTTGCTGGAAGGGATGCAGGTAGAGGAAGCACGTTGGAGTAAACTTGAAAACACAGAGGAGAGCACAAGTCCAAAGGTGAGTCAAGGAGGGGCGATTTTCAGACTCTCGCGATTCTGGCTGAAATAAGTCTGTTAAGAATTACTTACCTGTGAAGTTCGAGTCCAGTGAACGTGTAAAGGAGACTGATATGTTTTGTTACTCGGCACTTTGGTTTGCTAACCTTTATAACACATGTACAGTGGGATTGTTTGTTTGCACATATAGTGAATAATGTGACTGATGCTCAAAATGAAAGCCTTGAGGAGAGCGACGCACCAAGTGTTTAAAAAAATGTACAGAAACAACGCGACCATTGTACTTTAACTCTTATTTTGATTGTTTTAATTATTACTGTACTGGACAATCACATGTGGTGTTAGCAAAGAAATGTCACTTAACCATAAGCTCAAAATTTTATGACATTTTATAAAAACCACCTTCAGCATTATCAAGCTGCTTTGCCTTTATTCGCTCCAGCAATATATATATCATAAAACGTAATCCTCTCGCCAGTACACGAGCCTTTTTCTTTGAGCGTTCCTCTAAACACGAGTACTCGATCGAGAAGCAATAACAGTCATCACACAACATGTACACACATTCACACACAAGTCCACACAGTTGGCAAGACAATAATGGCGATGGCGCAGTACTTGGTCTCCAGGAAACGGGGCAGCACGTGTGACTGACTGCCTGACTGTGACACTAAGCTGCCTTGCTCCATTGCAGAGAGTTGAAGATTCAGTAGACCTCCCATTGCAGAAACCGCTACAGCAGGGCTCCAGTAAACATGTCTGCCTTGACGGAGTTGACATAGAAGGTTATCCTCACCACGTCACCTTGAACTCTTTGACGCGGTCTCAGTGACACTACACTGGAGTGATTCGTTATTATCTTCATACACTTTTCAGATATCCCACGCAGCACTTCATGGTGTGTTAGGCAAAGCCTGTCATCCCTTTGGTCGATCGGGAACTCCATTACAGGATTGAATGGCTTCAGGTGTGGCGGGTGATTCCCGGAGTGCGTGTGATGCTTGTACCTGACGGCCTGCTGTGTGTGTGTGTGTGTGTGTGTGTGTGTGTGTGTGTGTGTGTGTGTGTGTGTGTGTGTGTGTGTGTGTGTGTGTGCGTGTGTGCGCGCGCGCTGAAATGTGGCGCTGCTCACCCCACGCACCACATCAGCATCCTGGTGAAGCTTCCCTCCGCCACTCACCAACATTTACGTGACGCCCAATGGAACACTTCCTGGAACGGCTCGGACTTTCAGAACACACATCTCACCACGACGTCCACGCCGCTGATGACAACCTCAGCTGCAGTATTCCTTGATGAGTCTGTCCACTTCACAATTTCAACTTGTTTATTCATTTCTATATTTTAAGAAAACGTTCATGATTTTCTTATAGTAGTACTTTTCAAGGTAACGTACTGATAAATCACCAATGTACTTAGTGTGCCGAAACAATAATGTCGACTTTCTTTAGTGACGGAGGATGTGATTACTGATGAGTCAGTCCACGAGTAAGGGGGGTCAAGGAGCAATAAAGAACGCTGTTAGTCTAATTATTAGAGATTTATGGCACAGCGTGATGACAGTGGATAATTAGTATTACTATTTCAAAGACACGAGTATTCAGACATTCAGTAAGGAAAGGAAGGAACGAAAACCAAGACCCGAGTTCCTGGTGTACGTGTGTCCTTCGCTGTTCGTGCTGCTAACGTACTTTGATGCATTACTACTTTTGGTGGAAAAATAACTTTGTGCTTGGAAGTTAATATTTGTATAAAAAAAACTCACTATGAATGTCTTTGGTTTCTAATGCAAGTCACAGCCGGTCACAGTTGCGTCTCGCCTCCTTTGATCTCAGTAAGCCTGATCTGGACTAGACAAATATATAGACCGAGAGAAGTTTGGAAAGGAACGTTGGTAAAGAGATTCCCTCCGGGTTTTAAATTATCCAGCTACGCCTCTTTCTACTCGTAAGGTAAATTAGAGGGAAAGACATTCGTATAGAAAGGTATAGACAGACAAAAGTAAGAAAGAGACAAAAAATCAGGAAAGTAGACTAGCAGGAAAGACAGTCGCACAGAAAGACATACAGACAGACAGACAGTAAGAAACGAAGAAAAATTTGATTAGAAGGAAAGTTACACAGAAAGCCATAGACAGACAGTAAGAGAGACAAAGATTTAATAAGACAAATCAGAAGGAAAGACAGTCATACAGAAAGACACAAATAGACAGACAAGTAAAAAAAGAGACGATGATTCAGTGTGGCTCATATTGTCATCGTTGCCACTAAGAATCAATCATCTTCAGCTTCAATTATCGAGATCTTCGTCAATCTGTACAAGGCGATTGGATTTTCTTCCTGATGAAAATTTGCTTCTTAAACACCAGCAAGATGGCGTCACTTTCCACATGCTTCTTTTCATCTCTTCTTGCCTTCTCTTACCTCTATTATTCCTTCATTCCCTTCTTTCCTCCTCCTTGCTTCATTCCTTGCCTTGTCCTACTTTCCCTCCCTTCTTTCTTCCCTTCATTATTCCTCCATTTCCTTCTTTCTTCCTCCTTGTCTTTTTCCTTGCCTTCACCTCCTTCCTTCCATCTTACCTCTTGCTAATCCTCCAATCTCCCGCTTCTCCTTTCTTCACTCCTGCTCCTTTCATTCTTTTCTCCTTGCTTTTTCCATCTCTTGTATGTTATTCTATGATCCTTCCAGTTCTTCTCCTCTATTCTTGTCTGTTTTCTTCTCCACACTTTCTGCATGCACCCTTCCTTTCCTGTTTCATCACGTCTCCTCAGCCACTCCATTATCTTCGCCCTTGCTATCTCCTTGCACCGCCTCGCTACACCTTCCTTCTCTGCTTCATAGTTTTCTTCTTATTGAAATTTCATCCTTCTATCCTTTTCCACCCCTTTGCTCTCTCCTTTTTTTTTCTTCCCCATTTTTGCCATCTTTCCACCTTTCCTCTCTCCTTCATCCTCTTACATTTTTTTTTCCCTTTCCGCAATATTTTTTTTCTTTTTTTTTTACGTTTCCCTTCAACAGAAAATATTCTTAGAACATGGAAAGTGTGCACCAAAGAAACCTTGAGAGAAAACGTTAAAAAAAAAAAAAGTTTGAAAGAAAAATGGAAACCGTAAAGCAAAACTAAATCCTTGAAGCATCTTGGGGCGCGTGGCACAGTGAGCACCCACGTCTTACGGCGCTGGCTACCACAGAGGCCAATCATCATTTTACAGGGAACACAATGGAAATAATACATTGCCTTCTCCTCGCGGGTGTGGCGTCTCTTGCAGCACTAACAAGAGCCCGGAAACGGATTATATATCATAGAATCATTGAAAGTTCATGTTGCTGCTTTTTTTTGGGCTACTATACTGACAATTGACATGATATACTGAACATACCTTGCCAGTATTTAAAGAAAGTTCACGTCGGGCACTATGTATACACTCTCGATCACGAAACGGAGGAAATCATTTGCTTCCTTATACCTGTGCTCTGTCCACCCAGCAGTGAATGCATACTGTTAGTCGGGGTGGTGTCCTGCTTCCTGCGGTGACGGTCTAGCATTTACATTGACAAGCTGAAATAGTGTCGATAGAAAGGCTGTACCTGCCACCCTCAAACTCAACTTCGATTCCAGGAGGCGGGGGTGGTTGTTTGTGGCAGCTGTTATAGAGTGCGTCCTAAATAAACTTCTCTGTGATTGCTTTTACATGTTTGCCCGAGTGTGTGGAAGCATTGTGTCTGGTGACAGCTCGTGCCGGTGTGGTCCAGTGTACGCGATACGGAGGTCCTGCCAACCATCGTGCCTTTTTTCACATCAGCAGCCACAATTAGCAGGAAATATACGAGTGTAATTTGCCTGCCATTCATGGACATAAAAACTGGATAAACACCCCTCCCGCAGTGCCAGACAGTCTTAACTACCGCACTGTCGTCTCACAAATACATTAAAAGTTACATAACTGACTCGTTTTATTTCAGTGTTAGTTACAAAATAAACACAACTTTCCTGGTACAACATTCAGGGTGTGCGTGTATCAGGGGAGGTAATTAGATCTAACTCCTACACCTACACGCTGGGTGGCGGCGACACACCCTCGCTCGCTGAACGCTGCGCCCTTGTACTTCACCGCCTAATGGAAAGATGCAACCTGATGACTCGTAACGGTGTGTGAAGATGGTGGAGGCTCCTTAAGGTGAGAGGTGAGTAAAGAAACACTTCGTCCTCACCCCTCCACCACAGCACCCCAGCACCCCAGGACCCAGCCAGGCGCCGGCGGGGGGAGCAGCAAGATTGTTTATTTTCCACGCCAGATAATTAACGTGCTTTTAAAAGTCCGGAAAGTTAATGGGATTTTGTTTTTCAGTTAAGAATTAGGAATGGTGTGTGTGTGTGTGTGTGTGTGTGTGTGTGTGTGTGTGTGTCTGTCTGTCTGTCTGTCTGTCTGTCTGTCTGTCTGTCTGTCTGTCTGTCTGTCTGTCTGTCTGTGTCTCTCTTTGCATTTGTGTACGTGATAACAGGGCGTGTACTTGCCTATCTGTGTGCCTATCTACTCAACATGGGCTCTTTCTGTATGTTTTTTCTGAATGTCTGCTTATTTGTATTCTTGTTCGTGATAGCGTGGCGCGTTCGTGCTTGCAAACGCGCCTATTTACCAAACATGGGCCTGTCCTTACCTGTACACAAAGATATGCACACGTGGCCACATTTCAACAGGTGTAGCAAAGGCAGTACAATTAGGTGCCTACATCACGCCGCTTGCTACAGTTGAATATTCCAGCTTTCCTCAGAGAAATTAGCCGGCCAGCCCTTCCTGCCGGATAAACAAGAGGCACGAAGCTCACCACTATATTAGCGTGGAAGTTAGCCGGCATTGTCTCGCTTCGCTAGTAGCCGTGGGATTTGCTCTTGTCTAGCACGTTCCTCTGTCCGCTTTGTCCAAATTAGACGCCTCGCAGAGAATGTTTACCTCGATAAGCGCATTATATACTTTTTTTTTGGGGGGGGGAGTTTTTTTGCAGTTTTCGTTTTTTTTTCAACTCCATTATGAAAATTTTTAGTTGTTTTTTTTTTTTTTACTTGTGTTTTCCTTAGTTTTTCTCCTCTCTTTGTTTCCTCCTCCTCCTCCTCCTCCTCCTCCTCCTCCTCCTCCTCCTCCTCTTCCTCTCCCTCTTCCTCTTCCTCTTCCTTTTCCTCTTCCTTTTCCTCCTCCTCCTCCTCCTCCTCCTCCTCCTCCTCCTCCTCCTCCTCCTCCTCCTCCTCTTCTTCCTCCTCCTCTACCATCAAACTTCCATTTCGCTGTTCATCACGCAAGTTAATGATGGTGTTCTTTTCACACTTTTGCCCCAACACTGTTTGAAGAGAGAGAGAGAGAGAGACGAAGAACGAGGAGCAAAATTCTACTTTATATATATTTATCATGCCATTGCCTTGTGTTCCGTCAGCTCTTAGCAGTTAATATCACCACCATTTATCTTCATCATCTTCAGCTTAAAAGGCGTGGCATTTCCGCATTTTTGAACGACGTAATGAATTCCTTCCTGACACTCTTGTTAATTGACCTCTCGCTCTCACGTCATCCCAGGTAGACAGACAAACATTCCCACAGTACTGTTTCACCTTTACACATTTTTGTCTAGTCCTAGCAGCGGCAGTCCAAGGAGTCTCTGTTTCATCCTCACGCACTTTTGTTTAGCTCCAGTGGTCCAGGAAGCCTCTTTCTCTCGCGGACTGGGGGCGCTGAGGCTTATAATCATCACTTGCTCAAAGGTATCAGCCTCGTAACTCTTCCTCCCCTTCCTAATGGTCGTCACGTGAGCTGGCTTGTCTCCCTCCCTTCTTCCCTCCCTCCCTCTCTCCCTCTCCCTCTCAGGTGGCATTCCAGCCCTCCACATTTGCAATAATTCCCTAAATGCAACGGGGACATCCTCACTTTACGAGCCACGAGCAGCCAGTGTGAGCGGGACCTGAGAGCCACGTGCAGGTTTCCGCCAGTGTTGCTTGCTGTGACTGACCTACTTGCTTATTTGCTTGCTTAATTACCTGTTTGTTTGGTTGCTTCGTTGTTTGCTTGCTTGTTTGTTTATTTGCTGAATTATTTACTTGCTTGATTTTTTATTTTTTTTCATTTCCTGACTTATTTTCTTTCCTAATTCGTACCCCCTTGCTTTTTTTTCTTTGCTTACTTATTGACTTGTAACTTATGTTTATCATCTACTTACTTATCTCTTTACACACTATCTCCTTTATTTACTACTATTCTTACTATTTTACTTTCTTTCTTACTTGCTTACGTGCTAACTTGCCTGTTATCTATAAGGCCTTTTGAAAGTAGTGCAGGTGCGGCGCAGTGTTTCAGAATATGAGCTTAAATCTCATTCTGTGGTTATTCGCAGCTGCTGGGATTGTTTCAGTCTTGCTTGGTTGTTCTGGCGAGCGTTGTTTCCACCAGGATGTTCCCCCTCTGGATCGGCTGCTCTTTTAAGGCTCGCTCTTGTTTATGGTGCTCTCGAAATACACCCATTTAACACACGATGAACGCACTCCCTGGCTCGAGGCAGCGGCTGGTGGTCCCCTTGCCGCTGAACTGACGGTGCTGAGACTCCTCATCAAATGCTGCATGAGTCCTCGGTCTTCTATAAGTGCGTCTTTATGATGAGCTTTATTTGTTGTAATCACAGCCGCTTTGTTGTCCCCTGCCCGCCCTGCATATCCATGTGTCTCTGTCTGTTGATAATTACTGTCACCTGGCCTATAGTTATCTGCTGCGTCATGGGTGTTCTCTCCATGTCTAGTGTATTTTTCCCCATCATTAGGAAGTTTATGTATATTTTTTATTTTTTATTAATACATACGGTCATAATTATTCAATTTCGAAAGTGGTTAATACTACCAACTCCTGTATTCAGCCTCCATTAGTAATACATGGCGATGAAAGATGATCATGATATAATAATTTCACCGCTCGTATTATTGGCGAGAGCAGCAAGGCTACGCGTCAGGCCGGCCTGCGGGTTTCAGCCTGTCCTGCCACGCGTTCACTCAGGGAAGTGTGCTGAATATTTCCATTCAAATCGGAAAGCAACCCTTGCTATACATTGCCATGCACGCTAGAAATTAAGCTATGATAGTAATATAAGTGTTGCAAAGAAGCAGTTGTTTCATGTAAGAGGGTTCTGGTCAAGGGCAACAAAAAGGCGCAAAAAGAAAGCCCACTGAAGAAGCCAGTTACGGAATCGAGGCGAGAAAGTGCTGCATCGCCGCCGGGTGTTCTCCGAAACAAAGCAAGAATTATTAATCTGATTACAAGAATTTGCTTGTTTAAGTCAGCATTTTTTTTGATCACTAAGAAGTTTGGAATAACGTATTAGATGCTTTTCACAGACGCTCATTTAAACTTATGTCACTCAAATCCAGTACGTGGTGTACTGCACCATTAGTCCGAAAGAGGTACACGAGTAACATGCCTGTACCAGTAAACGCCTTGAAGGAGAAGTGTTCAGCCTCATTGTTTAGTTATTTCTGATTACAAATGGTAGTGTAGTGGTTATCATTCCCATCACGTCATTAGGAGCGGCTTCAAGTTCTCGCCTCCATCGGAAACTATATTAAATTTGTAACGCTTCACGCTGTAATTCTTCGTACCGCAGAAAATTAATAAAGAACACTAGTGGTGAGCTCTGATCTTGTGTTTCTCTGCAGCTCTGCCCTCCTTGTGTGTGTGTGTGTGTGTGTGTGTGTGTGTGTGTGTACCCTTGCTGTAAGAGACCAGAAATGTTTTACGCTGTAGACCATACCAGCTTAAAAAAATATATATATATATATTATTTTGGCGTTAATAAAAAAATAAATAAATAATAAATAAAAAGCCTTCATCGATGAACAACATCGCTATCGTCACCTGAATTTTGAATGACATCCAGCAAATATTCAGCACACGACGACCCTCCACCATCAATACTGGATGGGGAGCGAGAGAAGGAGAGAAAAGAAGGAATTTGTTATCTCCTTCCGTTCTTCGTTTCCCTCCACGTCACCCTCCCCTCCAGTACCTGCGCTATGGCTGTGCTGCTTCACCTGGCGAGGGACGGGGGTATGTGTGGAGGGGCAGGACCGGTGGGAGAGGAGTGAGATTGACCTGTCAGTTGGGTGATGAGAAGGGAATGCGAGGCGAGGGGAGGGAAGAAAGGGAGATAGAGGAAGGGAAGGGTGCGGCTGTATGGGTGGCTGGTGGTGAGCTGCTGTGTTGCTCTTCACCCACACAACTCCTCCCGCTACCTTTCCGTCACTCGCCACCGTGCAGTGCCTGAAAACAAGATGCGCTGGTGTTTCTGTGTGTGTGTGTGTGTGTGTGTGTGTGTGTGTGTGTGTGTGTGTGTGTGTGTGTGTGACCCTTTAATACAGTGCTGCACCTCTCTGTATACCACTTAATGTAGACGGCATCATATTACTGATGTTTATATTGATGTTTTACCTGCATTTTCCCTTCACGACGCTCATGTAGTCCCGGGCGCTGCTTTCTCTACTGGTCCGTAAAGAAAGTTAATGCGTGGATGAGAACATGAGATGTCTTCCAAGAGGGCAGAGCGGGACAGTAGAGCGGACCGTGCCACCAATACAAAGGCGACCTCAGCGTGGCAGCCGGCGCCTAGATCCTCCCAGCTTTATGGTGATATAGGCCCAGAGCGGCTGCCTGCATTCAACCCGGCCTTGTCATCTAAGCGACTCGTCTGCAGGAATCCTAGGAGCCGCTGCCTGATCGTGGTGGTGGTGGTAGTGGTGGTAGTGTGAGATAGTTCAAACGTATCCTAATGACTTCATCTTGACCTTTTGCTGTCATCGCCGCCAGTGATGATGATGTGGAGGAGGAGGAGGAGGAAGAGGAGGAGGAGGAGGAGGAGGGGCAGGTTAATGATGAGGAGGAGAAGGACGGGAATAAAAGTGCGAGGCTGTTAATGATGGACACTGAAACACTGCATTATTGGAGGCAATCTCGGTTGTGTGTGTGTGTGTGTGTGTGTGTGTGTGTGTGTGTATGTGTGTGTGTGTGTGTGTGTGTGTATGTGTGTATGTGTGTGTGTGTGTGTGTGTGTGTGTGTCTGATTTGCAGAATAAAAGTCGATAATTGGCCGTACACAAACACATACGCACGCACTCACGCACGCACACACGCACGCACACACGCACGCACGCACGCACAAAGATACACGCACACACACAGCTCACCATTTCATTCTCTGCTTCATCAACTGAGTGCATTACGTGTGTGTGTGTGTGTGAGAAGAAAAACGAGTGAAGTGAAAACCAGCTCTGTTAACATCAACACGTGTATGTAACACAACTAATGTAACACAACTCTTTACGCGTTTTGTACCTACTCTGTGTAAGCGAACGCGACGAGAAGAAAGAGTTAAAAAAAAAAAAACACCTTATTACACTGGATTCGGGCTGGAAATGTGTGGACTGGATGAGGAAGACGAGGAGGAGGAGGAGGAGGATGAGTAGCGGACGGACAGGTGAGTGGGTGGATGCGTGCGTGGTGTCATCGTATTCCTCGTGAAACATGACGAAGTAGTGGTGGTGGTGGTGGTGGTGGTGGTGGTGGTGGTGGTGGTGGACATCGACCTCACACAGCTGAAGGAAAAAAGGAAGGAAGGAAGGAAGGCCGCTACTGTGTTCCGGATAATACATAAAACACTGCAATGCGGAATTACGCGAACAGGAGTGGCATAAATAAGCACAGATTTGAGTTTAGGTATAGTGCGTGCGTGTGTGTATGCCTGCCTGTGTGTATGTTTGTGTGCCATATTCACCTCACGTGCCAGGCCTAACAAGGGGATGGTTTGGCCTCATCATGCATGCTCAAGGGTGATGCTGGTCTCCATTCTTCCCTCCCGTTCTTTCCCTCCCCTCGCTTTCACTCCCCGGGCGGTAATCAGTCATGCCCCGTGCAAATTATACTCTAGTACTGCATAATTACTTGTCGCCACCCCGGAGGCGGACCCTTTCTCTCTCTCTCTCTCTCTCTCTCTCTCTCTCTCTCTCTCTCTCTCTCTCTCTCTCTCTCTCTCTCTCTCTCTCTCTCTCTCTCTCTCTCTCTCTCTCTCTCTCTCTCTCTCTCTCTCTCTCTCTCTCTCTCTCTCTCTCTCTCTCTCTCTCTCTCTCTCTCTCTCTCTCTCTCTCTCTCTCTCTCTCTCTCTCTCTCTCTCTCTCTCTCTCTCTCTCTCTCTCTCTCTCTCTCTCTCTCTCTCTCTCTCTCTCTCTGTGTGTGTGTGTGTGTGTGTGTGTGTGTGTGTGTGTGTGCTTTCTTGGCCAAACGTGCAGCGACACCTTTTCTGGACTTGCCTAGCAGTTCTAGAAGTCTCTTAGCCTTCTTAGGCACTGTAAATAAGAGAATAACTGGCGAGTACACAAGATAAAACTTCGTGTCTCCCAAAATCACACTTCCTTCTCGACACCAGGACTTAAACACAACTATTTCCATGCGCACACTGTTGTCAGATGTTAAGAACATTCGTTTAGTTAACAATAAAATATAAATAACAACTTTTTGTGGGTATTTCTGTAATTAACTTATAGAAGAGCAAACAGCCCACTCGATGGGGGATTTAATCGCTCGAGGATCTTTAAATTTCTCCAGACAAACTCTTTTTTTCCCTTTAAATTTTGGGAAAAATTATATAGAAGTTACACCATTCGATTCAGGGAACTTTGCGTTTTCTAGGAAGCCCAAAACATAGAAAACTAAAATTTTCTCCCAATCTTCGAAATTCTGGCCTCCTTAAAACGCGTCATACTCGCATCCTTCCATTATTCATCCTTCATCTCCCTCCCTCTCTCCCTCCCTTCCCCCCCTCCCTCCCTTTCTTTTCCTTACCTTCCACTTCACTGGTCTCTCTCTCTCTCTCTCTCTCTCTCTCTCTCTCTCTCTCTCTCTCTCTCTCTCTCTCTCTCTCTCTCTCTCTCTCCATATTTCCTTAACTTTCTTTTCTTCCTTCATTCCAGTCTTCTCTTCGTTCCTTCCCATCATCTCTCACTTCCTCCACTTTAGTCAACCATCTTCCTTCCTTCCTTCCTTCCTTCCTTCCTTCCTTCCTTCCTTCCTTCCTTCCTTCCTTCTCTTTACTCCTGGTTCTGTCCTGTTCCTTACGTGTGAGCATCTCTCAAGTGTCTTCACCTCTATTCCTTCCTTCATTTCTTTTCTCCCTTCTTCCGTCCATCCCTCATTCCGGCCTGCTCCCTATTCCGCGCCTGTCCTAGTCCCTCCCTCCGTCTCCCTCGCCCCTTCTCGTTAGCCTTTGTTCCGTGATAATTACTTCCTATTTTTCTCGTTGACTTTTCTCCAACGAGTTATTACTGAGCGAGAGTTAATTACAGTGTGTGTGAGTCTGTGGGTGAGAGAGAGAGAGAGAGAGAGAGAGAGAGAGAGATACACAGACAGACTGACTGGCGGACTGACTGAGTGAAAGACATATAAACTCCAAAAACAGAGAGAGAGATAAAGATACATAGACGAATAAACAAGGAAACAAACAAACAAGCCAGTAAAAGCCAAAAGACATCAAAACAAGGAGACGTGGAGAGTGAGAGTGAAGAAAAAAATATGTAGAGAGAGACATAGATAAAAGACAGATTTCACACACACACACACACACACACACACACACACACACACACACACATTAAACCCAACCCACATCCAAACCAACACACATCCACAACTACTATGTTAACCCAATTCACACACCAAAACCCACGAACGAAACGCTTTTAAACAAATAAAAAGTACACTATGCCTTGCCTTGCCTTGCACTTCACCGCTTCCCTCCCTCCCTTCCTTCCTTCCTTCCTTCCTTCCTTCCTTCCTTCCCGCCAGCCAGCCAGCAGCACCCAGTCAGCCCCAACCAAGCCAGTACCTGTTGCCTCGATTCACTGGGCTGGGATGGTGGTGCAAGAAGCCGACCAGTTTATGAGTCACCCAGTGCTCATTAGACACCTTGGGGAGGGCTGGCAGGGGGCGGAAGGGAGAGGAAGGAGGGACTGTAGTGGTACGTGCAGAAAGGAGAAGAGAGCAAGTGGGTGTGTGGGTGTTTAGGGAGAGAAAGAAAGGAAGGAAGGAAGGAAGGAAGGAGGGAGAGAGGGAGGGAGTGTTTTTGAGTGTTTTGTGTGGGTAGGGAAGGAAATACTTGAGAGAGAGAGAGAGAGAGAGAGAGAGAGAGAGAGAGAGAGAGAGAGAGAGAGAGAGAGAGAGAAAGCAGCGGTGGGTACGAGGGGACGAGAGGGAAAGAAAAAAAAAAGGTATTGGTGTAAAGGGGAAGAGACGGAGGAAGGAAGAAAGAAAACGAATAAAAAAAATAAGAAAAAAAAAAGCTGGATGGACTCGAGCGAGGGATGGCAGGCTCGTGTGTAGGAACGGAAGAGAGAAAAAAACAAAGGTGGGGAGGGAAAGAATGTGAAAGGAAAAGGAGAGGAGGCCAGGATGCGCGTACAAGTGGGAGTAGAGAGATACAGGAGGGGAAGAAACACACAGGAGGAGGTGAGGCTACGTGTACAGTGAGGCGGTAAAGGTTTGCTGGTGTGAGTCTGGAGTTTTCGAAGTTCGTCCCTTCACACATCATTCTGTCCCCTCCCGCCTTGCGTCCCCCTGCAAGGACTTTAAATAGAAGAGACGATTAACGGCGAGCTTCGTGTTAATGGTGCCAGCAGAGAGAGAGAGAGAGAGAGAGAGAGAGAGAGAGAGAGAGAGAGAGAGAGAGAAGGGGAGATGCAAAAGATTATACGCAACACCTGAAAAACAAAATTATGAAAAAAAAAAGTTAGGGCAACAATTTTTTTTTTTTTTTTTTTTGTGTGTGTATGTATGTCGCCACTTCCCCAAAGTTTGGAAATTAATTGTGGAATTTTCTAATTTAGTCCTTATGAGAGTTGCATTAAGCGGCATATTTTCACTCGTGTTTTTTAGCCTGCGGCCGCCAGTGCGTGCTGTGAACTACGGGGAAATGAAAGTGCTGTTTTTCATGCCCTCGATCCATTTTTTTTTTAATGTATAACGAAATGAAAACAACACACACTCACAAAAAAAAAAAAAAAACTTGCAGACGTGTGCTCCTTTTCATTGTTTATTTTCTTCTTTTCAGGTCGCTCAAGATTGGGATCACTGCACCTTCAAGCGTAAATAGTGAGTAAAACCTGAAGACTCTTTTGAGGGTATCCTTTGTACCAGTGTGTGTGTGTGTGTGTGTGTGTGTGTGTGTGTGTGTGTGTGTGTGTGTGTGTGAAGATCGGTATTATTCTTAAGGCCGTTTTTTCATCAGTCCTTAAAATTTTATAGTACGAGTAGGAAAACTGGAAGAGACATCTACACTTTGGTAACAGAGATATCTTGGTACTTGCAAAAGACTCTAGGACATAGAAAGCTGGAGATCTTCAACACGTAGAGCGTCCCTTGTGAGTATCAGTGAAAAGTTGTGAAATCGTCATAAAAAGATAATGAACTCTCGCAGATGGAGACGCTTTATGGCTGTCTAATTTCACGTTGTAGCCTTTGTTCAACGTGAAATAAAAAGGAATGCGTCTGTCTGTCTGCCTGTCATTTGCTTACCTGTCTGTCTGTCTATGTATTTCCACGGGTTCACATATGTATTCACGTACGCAGTGTGTATAAATTGATCGTTGGACAAGGTAGACAATGATAGATGGATCTGGTCTGACCTTTGCATGGCAGTCAGCAGCGCCGGCATCCCAATCTTGCCGCTCATGAAGACTATTTGGGGCCAAGCAGGGAGGGAGTGAGGAAGCGGGTAAAATTGTAATGGAAGAATGATGAATGGGACGAGGAGGAATGCATAATAAGTAGGCAAGGTGTGAGGATTATTATGGTTCGTAGAGGAGAAGAGGGAATAGAGGATGACTTCATGAATGTGGAGGGAGGAAAGGTAAAAAATGTGGAGATACAAAACGCTTCTCACCTCTAATAAGGAGCGTATTCTGAAACACTTCCGGCCGCTTCTCCGCTATTTTGAAAAGGCTCTTATTGAAGCTACACGGGTTTTCAAGGATGTTTTTTTTACGGTCATAGTGACAGATTAACAAGATTTCTACATTATTAACAGGAGAAGCCGTCTGGAGAACCTTGCTAATCATCTCTGTCACCTTTGAAAACAGTCGTGGTGAGAGAGCAAGGCGTTTCTGAATACATGCCTCAGTCTGGAGCTCCCGCCATACTAGTGTGTCTTCGTGGCGGGAGGGAGAGAGGAAGCGTGTGATATATCCTTATTAAACTCCACCCCCTAAAACTGCGGCATTTAGTTCCTGGAAAATAAGTCTTTCCTTCTCCCCCCCCCCTCCCTTCCACCTCCACTCCTCGCCCCTCACCTGGTATTCATCTTATGTGTATCCTAGCCCCATCCCCCCCCCCAACCTCTCCTTCACCTTGAGCCTTCCCATCTCTCCATCCCCAGCCCTCCATAGCATCAGCCCTCCCCAGCCACGAGGTCATTAACTTGGCACTAGTCTTGGAAAAGAGATTTATTCTCCACAAAATACTTTATTCCAGTGTTGCCGGAAATACACACGCCGTACACTTAGTGGCTTAGTTTTGTCTCAGTAAAACAACAACTACATACGTACATATATGATTTTTTTATTACTTTTTTTCCTTGGTGCTTTTTAGTAACATTGTAAGAGTCACATTACGTACATGATAGAAAGGGAGAGTTGGTTGGGTGGGGTGGATGTGTGGGTGGGTACATTGTATAATACTTGTAGTCCGTCTTGGTACGAGGACACCTGGCAATGAAGCACCCCGGGACAGTCATCAGCATTACCAACACACCTGTCCGTGCCGCTCACCTTGCAAAGAACAAACTTACTAACTAAGCTCCTTAATGTTTTCTGTTCTGGGATAAAAAAAAAAAAAGTACATTTGCTGATACGTTTAGAATGACCTCACTAACTCCTCCTCCTCCTCCTCCTCCTCCTCCTCCTCCTCCTCCTCCTCCTCCTCCTCCTCCTCCTCCTCCTCCTCCCACACCCATCGCCGGCCGTTATCTAATACTCATAATCTGCCAAACAAATAACCCAATAAACAGCTTCACGCGCTCGCCGGAAAAAACAAAATGAGAATCAAATGTATTTTCAACAAGATTTGGACTCTTGGGGGGAGAGTGGCAGCGGCTGTGGCCCGTCCTCGCTCGCTGGCTTCATTTCTTCACTTTTTCCTTTCTTTATTTCTTCCTTTCTTCTTTCTCTCTGGAGGATTGAAGCCGTGGTGTGGAAGCGTGTGTTCCTTCCTTCCTTCCTTCCTTTCTTCCTTCCTTCCTTCCTTCCTTCCTTCCTTCCTTCTTTCCTTCTTTCTTAGCTTCCTTTCTTCTTCCCTTCCTTCTTTCGTTCCTTTTTTCTTTCCCTGCTGGAGTGAGGGGGGTGTGGATCGCAGAGTGTGGACATTAATGCAGTAATATTGATGATGATAATAATAATAATGATAATAATAATAATAATAATAATAATAATAATAATAATAATAATTTACTATAATAATTTATTATTATTATTATTATTATTATTATTATTATTATTATTATTATTATTATTATTATTATTATCACTTCGTCATGTTGTGGTTCCATTAATTAATTCAATTCATAACACGTATAAGATTAATGTTTGCTTCCAGCCACATCCAACATTCCTTTCTTCCTCACAACAACAAACACTGTGGATTAATAAAACATGCTCTTCCCTCTCCCCTCCCTCCCATCACAAGTCTAAACACGGCCAGGCGGTGAAGGGAACACGGACTAAGTGAGTATACATAGTTTTGGTAAGAAATTAAATAACCTACTGTAGCACTCACTTCTATAATGCTTCGAATTTCCTTCAGCCTTCTAGTGCGCTGACGTTCTCCTTACAAAACCTAAGAATTAATCTAGTCCCATTAGATCAGAAGGTTTAAGACTGAAGGAAAATTCTACATATAGTGAATGTCAGTACGGTTTGTTACTCAATCCGACTGTGACTGTACTTTTATTGAGTCTGTGTTCGCTTCACCACCAACAACCAGCACTGTTCACATACAAGTATTCTAAGCATCATTTACCAGCGTCATGGAGTATTCGGTTACGAGATACAGGTACCAAAATGTGATGCACGGGGCACACTCATGCGTCTTGTGACGAAATTAAAGAAGGAAGGAAAGAAAGGAAGGAAGGAAGGGAGAAAGGTAAGGTTTATAATGTTCCTGTACTCAAACTCATTTTCCAGGAGCCAATTAGTACATAACACATGGTAACATAACGTCATAACACTTACAGTTTGTTCATTATTATTTCTAACTCCGCACATCGCTAACGCATTGTCCCGCTGTGCATTTTTTTTTTTTTTTTTTTTTTTTTTTTTGCATTTTATATATTCCTCACATTGTTATACGTGTATTTACATCTTCATGGGAAATATTGAAACTGACAGGAAAGTTTGACATTGTGGATTCAGCTGCGTCACTCGCCCGCCACACGTGTCATTGCCACACACACACACACACACACACACACACACACACACACACACACACACACACACAGTTTCAAGGTTATCACTCCCACTGTGGACGATCTATTCAGCCTTCAATGATTCGCATCAACCCTCGTCCTCGCTGCTCATTCCACTTGTCCTTCTCTGCCTCTTTCAGTCAACTGGTTCCCTAGGGACAGCTTTTCAGGTCCTCTAGTCCTTCGTTCATCTCCCACTCGTCTCAATCTCCTCCTTTCTCAGTCATCTTCCCGAGTCTTCCTCCTCTATCTCTCTCCCGCATCCCTTTCATCCCTTTATCAGTCTGAAGCTCCCCCTCTTAAGTCCTCTCCTCCATCCCTCTGTCCTTTCCTTTCGTCGGCTTCTTTCCTCTTCTACTGCAGGAGGGCGTGGAGGGCGGCAAGGAGGGCCAGGAGGGAGAGCACGTTCTTGAAGGAGGAGGAGGTGTAGGTACCCTGGCCGCCGTGCTGCATCGCCGCCGGGTGTTCCCCTAAACAAAGCAAGAATTACTAGCCTGGTTACAAGTGATCTCCTTTGCTGCGCTCGTCCTCTGAAGGAGAAAAAAAAAAATTATGTTTTTAAAAGAAACGTGGGGCACACATGTAGCAGGATAAGATACTACTTGACTAAATGAAAAATGTTAAAAGAGACCAAAAAAAGGTGAAAGAAAATATGGCACTAGGAAAGCAGCTCTGTAATTTGCACACAAACTGCACCACGACTCATCTTACACCAGCTTAATATTCAGACCGACCGCCACCACCACCACCACCACGGCTCTCGGCTCCGTGAACACACACACACACACACACACACACACACACACACACACATACACACACAGAGAGAGAGGACTCGTGCTTGCAAAAATAAACACGTCTGTCATACACATACTCTGCTTCACCTGCCATATCAAACACAACACACACACACACACACACACACACACACACACACAAAGAGAGAGAGAGAGAGAGAGAGAGAGAGAGAGAGAGAGAGAGAGAGAGAGAGAGAGAGAGAGAGAGAGAGAGAGAGAGAGAGAGAAACTGCAACTGTGTAGACCCGTAAAATACCTCACCACTTTTGACGTTGCATCCCTTCCATCCTCCTCCTCCTCCTCCTCCTCCTTATGCAACACCCTCACACCAGCACAGACAACCGCACACTCCCACCTCAACCACGCAAACCTCCCACATCCACATTCCTACCACCACCACCACCACCACCACCACCACTCACCATTTAACACGTGCACGGTGACGTTGGCGGAGGCGGCGTTGGAGGGGTTGCAGTCATAGCGGCCGGAGTCTGACGGGCGCGCATCCTGTATAAGCAATGAGCTGGTGGTGAGGTCCCCCTTCTCAATGATAACAGTGACTCCGCCGCGACTCGAATCGTAGCTTATAATCTGATGGGAGGGAATTGAAAGAGTTGCTGTGAGGGTAAAGGGTAAGAAAATGTTGACGGAAGGGAAAAAAAGAAGAGATGAGAAAGGCAAGGAATGTTCGAAAGGGAATGCAAACTCCAATGTCACTCAGATGGAAAAGGTTGGTATTGACAGGCAGAAAGACACTCAGGAACGAGGCGGAAATATGCAGTGACCGGCGTGAGTGACAGTGACAAGTAGAAATAAAGGTAGAGACAAAGTGGGAGCCTGAAGAATGTAGGTGGGGAACGAGTGCCAGTCGTGAAAAAAAAAAAATAGATGAAATAAAATAAAATAAAAAATAGAAAAGAAAACGAGCATACGGTAAATTGCCTGAGACAGACTGAGGTGTGTGTGTGTGTGTGTGTGTGTGTGTGTGTGTGTGTGTGTGTGTGTGTGTGTGTGTGTGTGTGTGTGTGTGTGTGTGTAATTTTTCAGGTCGCTCTTTTTTTTTTTTTTTTTAGATGTTGCAAATAAAAAATATAAAATGTGTGATGGTCTTTTTTTCTTTTTCTTTTTTTTTTTTTACTTGTGGTGGAATGATTATGCCAGAAAAGCGAGGTGCGTTCTGTACCTCCCAATGTATTAATTTCTTCATTTGAGCCGCTGATGAAAGAAAATAGTAAATATAAATGCACCCGAACACAAAACGCAGAATTAATATACACGTTCATACTCTAATATTTTACATGACAAAAACTGAATAGGGGAAACTATAATTTTTAAATCCCAATGACATCAGTTTTGTGGAATCGGATGATATTCAATAAATTGGGATCTCGTGTTAGCATTTCAATTTTTGGTGCAATTGAACAACACAGCTGCGGGTGAGGCAGGTGGTGAGGCAGGTGGTGAGGCAGGTGGGGGAGAAGAGATGAAATAAACTATCATATTCACTTCGTTTACAAATTAAGCGAACGTCGGGATCATGTGTCTTGGACTGCGCGGCGTGTGCTGTGGAATGTGCCGTGTTTTTTAAGGTAACTTCAAGCAGATTTTTCTTCACACAAAAGATGAACGATACGCGACGTGATGCATGGCAACCACTGCCTTCCTGTCCACGTCTGCTGTGTGTGTCACTCCTTCCCTTATTTCGAAGGAATTATTTTCTGAGATGGAAGTCAGAATTATAAAGTGATTTATTTTCTTTACCGTTTTAGTTTGATAGCATTAATGCTACAATTTTGGGAACAGGTCATATCAAGTGCTATACTTGCTGATATCAAAACTGACGCCTCGTACATCTCACCACAGACTGTGCCTGTTATGTTGTGTGACTAACAATTTTTTTTAATAAGAATCTTTTGCGCTAAAGCCTTACGTTATTATCTTTGCTTTCCTCATAGGAAGATAAAGATTCCTTGGAGGTTGCAAGTCCTCCAGTCCTCTTCATTTTGGTTGCCCTCTTTGATCCGCACTGCACGCTGCGTGTCTCCTGGCTTACTGAGAGATTCGTCTCCAAGACTCGCTACTGCGAAGTGATGTCAGCCACAAAGTTCATTTCACACATCAAAGGAAAGTTTCTTGTGACACCGAAAGCCGGAGTAGAAAGAAACTTGATGCGTTGATCTAGTAACGATGATAAAGGCAGGCGTGAGCTATCATAATATAAGCAACTTTAAAACTCTGTAAGCTGAGTTACCAAAGCTTTTTCCAGAATCCTTTGACGTTAGCATTCTCCATTTGAGGACAGAAAATGTGTCTCGACTTGTGATCGCCTTACCTCTCTTGATTACACAGACACGTGAACCAAACATAAAGATGTAATGGCTTATGCCTCCACCTTTTCCTTTGCCCAAGCTAACACTCCACATCCGGCCCACGTGCCGCGGCCTCCCTAGCGACCCTGTGTCCTCTTTTCAAAGTGGACTTTTTTTCTTCCTCTCTCGAGTCACGCGAAGAATCTTGCGGGACAAAAAAGGGACCAGAATGAAATGCTAATCACGCGGTGGTTTCTTTTTACCCTGATGCTGCTCGTAATGGAATGCTGGAGGGAGAATGCCGCTGAGACAACACAATACAATGCCAATAGAGGATGCAGGGCGTGAGGAAATGGGAAATTCTTGGCGCGTTACTGAACGTGACAAGGATAAGAGAGTGAAATATGGGTTGGAAAGGGATAAGAATGAAAGGGAGAGACGGAGAAAAGGAGAGCAAAGTTTATATTACATTTTTCTTTTTCTTTCTCTTTTCTTTTTTGTGTGTTTGTGATTACCAAGTCCCAAAATACGTTACTGAGGAAGCCTTCTTACAGGTAATTCCCCTGGAGAGAGAGAGAGAGAGAGAGAGAGAGAGAGAGAGAGAGAGAGAGAGAGAGAGTGTGTAGCTGTAGTAGTAGTAGTAGTAACAGTAGCAACAGCAGTAGTAATAACAGAAGTCGTAGTAGCAACAGTAGTAGCAGTGGTGGGAAGTACGTGAACAGAGTACTATAAAAAGGGAGGGAGCTTAGAAAAATGTACACTAACTGAAAAGAAATTAAGGGAGAAGTGTGGCCAGTAGAACGAGCGGACAAAGGAGAGGGAGGGAGGGAGAGAGATGAAAAAAGCGTTTACCTTGTTGTTGTGGTTCCAGTAGATGAAGTCTGGCGGCTCCGGGCTGTACTCCACCAGGCAGGTCAGGTTGATGGTTGAGCCCGTGTTGATGTGCATGTCAGGCCCTCCCAGGATGTGCGTGTGCGGCTCTGCGACACGAGACAGACACACACACTCATTAACTCTTTCACTACGATATGCAACAACTCGCAGCACTAAAAGCAATCCATGGTATCTTTTTACGCGTCCACAAGGAAGAAGGAAATGAAAAGAACAGATTTTGCAATTTCTACCCCGTACAGGGTTTAGGGGTGGCTATAGAACAAAAAAAAATAAATGACTCAGTGTGGTTAGTAATTAAGGAAAGATGTGTTAAATAGCAGTGAAAGGGTTAATTATACTTGCGTTACTTGCTTCCGTTCAGTCATGATGTACGTAGATAGACATGTACGAGTATTTCATTGACCAATAATTAGCATGGTCCAATAAATCGTTCTCGTAGTAAAAACTCATAAGACTAAAACATTAGAAACGTACAAGACGCGCTCACACACAAATGACAGTAGGCATCGAGTGACTGTCGGTGCTTGGGTGACACTAAGAATGATCAGATAGGCTGGGAAAAGGTTGAAAGTTCCTGATCTACATGAATCAACCACGCACACACACACACACACACACACAAAAAAAAAAAAAAAAAGAATCCTCAGTGAGATAAACGAGTAGGAATATGGAGATTAATGTTACGAAGCGTCCAAAAATAAGAAGTATTTTTTTCTAAGTTATTTTTTTCCAGCTACCTTGACAAGACGTACTGAGAGCAAACCAGCACAGCGAATTGCCATAAAAAAAAAATACAAAAAAAAAATAGAAATAACAAAACAATACAGTGGAATGCGACTTTAATCCCTTTTAACTGAATCCTGCGTGGAGTGCGAGGGGAAGGAGAAGCCAACACTTACTGACAACGTTGAGTCGCACGAAGTGAGAGAGTGGCGGCGTGGTCGATATCTGACACTCGTACATCCCAGAGTCACGAGTCTGAAAATAAGAGGAATAAAGGGGGGTCCCATGACTCAAGGTTTTGCAGACAAGGGGAAAAGAAATAAAAAGACGAGGTTGTATATTTTCATCGCGGCGGGAAACACACATACGAAATCATACACAGCCCGAAATAAGAGGAATACATACGCAACTCAAATACACAACTGGAAATAAAGGGAAATAAAAGAAATAAAAGCGTCTCATGACCCAGGAAATAAATAAAAAGACGACCTCCTTTATTTCAATCGCAGCAGGACACACAAACATACCAATCCATACTCACGCAAGTCGTAATATTCAAGATCCTGTAAAGTACGAGACAAGTCACCTCACATTATGATTCTCTGTCATGTCGGCGAGGAACAAAAGCCCGTACCCTCATCTCCCCGAGGCAAGGACCGCATTGATCCGCGTCTTCCCAGAAATGAGGAAAAGCAGCGGTTCATCATGAGTGAGACAATATTTGAAAATGGGCCGCAGGTTAAGGGAGCTTTATTTACTTTAGCTCAGCCACTCATCCACTTACCCCCGTTCACTGTGTAAGAAAGGATGAGAGAGAGAGAGAGAGAGAGAGAGAGAGAGAGAGAGAGAGAGAGAGAGAGAGAGAGAGAGAGAGAGAGAGAGAGAGAGAGAGAGAGAGAGCAGGTAAGAAGAAAACTAGATATTCCATCTTTCTCAGACACACTACGTAAAACTCTTCAAAGATCAGTATATATTGTTTTCCTGACACGAGAATGAATTTCAAGAACGAGATGGAAAAGGAACACGACGATGCGAAAAGAAACAGAATAAACATTAGACTACGGAGAAAGCGGGGAAGGAAGAAAATGACTGCGGATAACATAATTTTTTCATTAGTTGCCTCACACATCTCGTGATTTGTGCACTGTCACGACCAGAAGTCAGTGAACCTGTCGCACTCTACTTCCCAGTGCTTAGTGTCTTCCTCCTTAATCCCAAGTCCCCTGATGCGCTGCTAATCTGTTGTTGCTTATGGAAGGAGGTTATCAGCAGACGAGAAGAGTAGAAGAGTTAAGTGTGAGAGAAAACGCAAAAATACAGTAGAAGTGAGTGCGGCGGGTTTATTTCTCACCGTAACGTTACTTAGTGTTGTAACGCACGTGAAAAATATAAGTTGTTCCTGTCCTCACCTGCACGTAGTTTATCTTGAGGAGCCAGTCGTCGGAATCCTCCTCGTGCAGCGCCCTGAACCGCTGGTCTGACGTGTAGGTGTAGCGGCCCACCGTCAGCAAGTGAATGTCGCGGTGCCGGATCCACGACACCTGAGGAGCAGGAGGAGGGACGCGGGAAGGAATCAGAAAATCAGGACAGAGATAGACTTCGGAGATTTAGCTAATGACCTGTGAACTGACGATGGGAGAAAAAGATTGTGTGAGGTTTTTGGGTGATCAGAAATATGAATTGCGGCCAGTATGATGGAGAGAAATCGCTGTCTTCCTTGATGTCATTAAATCGAGCAAAACATGAAGCTCAGTAAAGTCACGTAATGCACAAAACACGGGGAAAAAATTAAAATGCTTCAGGGAACCTCAACATTTTTTTTTCTCTCGTTTCTTATACTTAAACCGCTAAGCCTCCAGCCTTTGTTGTCCCTGTCCTTCTTACATCTCTGTAAATCCACTCACTCCCCTGTGTCGCGGTGCAAAAGCTACTTTCTGCTTTACACAAGACAAAGCTTTGCGCTGCCTCGACGTCTCGCCAAGCCATTCGAAAGCTTGGATGTTTCTTCATCTTAAAATTTACCTCTTCTTTTTCAGCAAAATATCGGCGCAGAAACTTGTTTTTTTACTATATCAGACGCTTCATTTTTTCCCTCTTCCCCTTTGTACTACGGACATGAAAGGTTTCCCTCTTTGATTCAATCTTTTCCTCCGATGAAGATCAAAGACACTGAATAGCGGAAGAGAAAACTCTGTTCTCCAACACCTTTCCGAGCTTAGTGAATGTTTACCCAGGAGGTTGTATTATTAAGGTAAAGGTGAGAGCTTGAAGCGCTCACCTATTCCGTTACCTTCCTTATGCTCTCATCCACAAAAGTGTCTACATTTGCTTCCTCACCTTTTTGTTGTCTGCACCTCAAGAGATAACGTCTGCTGCTGCCAGGAAATCACTAAATTTTTCTTCATATTTATTTGTACTCATGTGTATAAAGTTTACTTTTTGACATATTAAGAATCTTCCTCTTCCTGTGCTGGCCTGCGGCGAACATCGGATGTGTGAACTTTTGAAAATGTACGTTTATTTTTTCAGCTTATACGTTGATGATTAAATCACACATCCAGTAGCCGAGAACGTCTTATGAAAATTCTTAGAAAATCCTTCAACACACACACACACACACACACACACACACACACACACACACACACACACACGGAAGGGAAGGGAAGGGAGACGGTTCTCCGTTTCCAGTATTCAAAACCAGATTCAGCCTTCACCATACATTCCTGAGCCTCTCCCAGCACAGCTCAGCACACCCTTGCTTTCCCCACCTGAAGTCACCTGCTGCTGCGCCTGGCGGCGGAATACTAGCACGGAACATAGTAACACTAAACCACTCTTATATCGTGGCTTTTGTAATTTCTCTGCAGCCTGATGGGATGTTCAAACCTTTCTAAGATGCACGGAATTATTATGTTTGTCATCCTCGTGCGTCGGCTTCCCGATTCCCCGCCTCACGCCTCCACACGGTGCGGTTAACAGCGCCAATTTAAGGGAATTGTATCATGTGGTTTGTTTTGAACTTTCAGGACTGTACTTTTTATTGCGGTGGAGTGAACTTTTATTACTTTTAACTTTTATTAGCACGCATCCCCTACCACGCGTGCTGTTACGTACACCCCCCCGCCTACCCACCTGACGCGCACACACGCGCGCACACACACACACACACACACACACACACACACACACACACACACACACACACACATACACACACATGATTTGGGTTTAACGGCTTAAAGGCTTTTATTGAATATTGAGTGAACACACCTATTTTCATATGTATATATGTGTGTGTGTGTGTGTGTGTGTGTGTGTGTGTGTGTATGTGTGTGTGTGTGTCTGTGTGTTTGTGTGTGTGTGTGTGTGTGTGTGTGTGTGTGTGTGTGTGTGTGTGTGTGTGTGTGTGTGTGTGATTGAGGGATTCCGAGCGTTTAATTCACATGCAATGAATACTTATATTAAAAAAGATGGTGACGGAGGAAGGTATAAAGAATTCGAAGTAACACAAAAGTATAACACAGTATCTAAGTAGCAAGAATAAGTATCGCCATTAACTCACTGTCTTGTTGTTGATGTTGTGCACCCGACAGTTGAGGATGGCGGGGCGGTCAGCGAGAGCCGTGACATCAGTGGAGTGGGAGGGGTCCAGCTGGGGCGGGGGCGGCGGGGGCAGGGTGGGCTCTGACTCCCCCAGCAGGAGTGGCGGCCCGCGGCGACCCTCCCGAATGTGACCCCGACCTGCGGCGCGCGCACACACACACACAAACACACGCGAAAAGAACAAAACATTATGAATATATTGCTTTTATAATCGTCATCATTGAAATTACTTGTACTGTTATATAAATTAATTCTTGTCAAAATATGGCATGTCACATTACCACCACCACCACCACCACCTCGTTTACATAAGTTTGACAAGTTTGACAAGTAACAAGTAGTTTTTCCTTGTCTCTCAGGAGCAACAGGTTCAGCCAGCGCTCGGAGGGAGAAGTGGCAGATAAGCCCGTCACAAATGTTATCCTGCTAATACAAGTTGTTCATGACGAGACGGAAAGCTATTCGGGAATTAACGAGTGGCTTTCAGATTAATTATTATGCACGCCTTACTCATTTTCTGATGGCGGTTTGGCCAGCGGTGTCCAAACACATGGTCGCCACACAAATGAGGATCACGAGGGTGTTTCTTAGGATCGCTGAATGGTCTCAGAAATCATGAATGGATTATAGATAAGTGTAAGAAATGAATAACTACTTATATTCAAAACTATACGTACGCATCTTGTGGGTTGCCGAGTCACGCGGGGATTGAATTTTGAGTACCAAGCAAGAAAATCTGGGAACCACTGAGACGAACAAATAATGGTAACCGGACTTCAGAAGAATGAAGTGGTATTGGCATGTTATCAGAGAGCAAGATGATGTGACTAAAAGACCGGTAGAATGTGAAAGTACGAGTATATACAAGGGCGCAGGAAAGGAGGGAGACAGATAAAAAAAAAAAAGGTGGATCGTTGAAGATAATGAAAGGTGATGCTTTCATAATGAGCAGAGGAGGAGCTCGTCAAATTTACAGATTCTCATGGAAGTGATGAAAGCCGACAGCAGAAAAAAAACGGAGCTTGAAAATACACAGTAAATTTACGGCTTCATGAAAACTTGAAAAAAAATAAATAAATAAAATAAAAAAAGATGAAAAAAGACACGTAGTTAGCAAGTTTAACGTAATTGGTGTTCAGGATAAAAGTTACAGAATACAGCAAGAGGTGTAGAAATGAAAGCCATGTTTCAGAATAGTACCAATTCACCTAAAAAATTAGACCTGCCAGCTTTTTGTGATTTCCCTCCTACGATTATCTTTTTGAAGCGGCGTGTTGAGCGGGCAATTTTTATTCTTTTTTTGTGCTCTTGGCCAGACACCATGACACGTAGAAAAATAAAAAATTGTCAGTAAGACAGGCACATGTTTGGCTACACTTGTTTAAACATTGTTATTTGTTCTGTTATTTGTTCAAGTCTACATTATTTTTTGTCAAAACGGGCGCAAGGTATGTGTGTGTGTGTGTGTGTGTGTGTGTGTGTGTGTGTGTTGCCATGGGAGCTGCATTACCAAAACAAATTAACTTCCAAAAATATCACCTTTGCATCGAAGGACAACTCATCAGATTAACACCGAAAAATTACATTAACAGTTAATAGCCGCAGTCATTAAGTGGCCATAAATTATTTATGAACATGAAAGCAATTAGTTAATAGGACTTTTAATAATTCGCGGTTGACATTAATATCCTTTAATCATGCAGTAATAACAGTGTGTGTGTGTGTGTGTGTGTGTGTGTGTGTGTGTGTGTGTGTGTGTGTGTGTGTGTGTGCCTAAAGTAATTACGAGAGGAAAAATAACACAAGCAGAATATGAAAGAAAAGAGTCATGATGAGCGAAGCAGAAAGAATCATTTACGCTCTACAGATGCTTCAGTTTAATCACAAGACGGACTATAAAGGCAAATTATTTAAAAGAACCCCCCTTCTCTCTCTCCTTCTCTCTCTCCCTCTCCCTCTCCCCCTCTCTCTTTTCTTGCTTCAAAGGAGATAATTAATTCAGGGTAAAGAGGAACCAGGACCAGGCCAGGCTCCGTCTCGGAAAATTACGTCATAAACTTTATAAACTTGAATCTCATTAAGTTTTCCATATCTCACAAATTTTTCATTTCGAACTCGTTACTCACACAGCGTTTGACTCCTTCCGTTTGCTCTTCCCTCTTCCTCCTCCTCCGGTTTCTGACTTTACACTCCACAACACCTCCCGGATTCCTTCTATTAATTCTTCCAGCCACCCCTATGATCTTACACCAGTACCCTCTTGTCCAGGTCTGAGCAGCTCATGTCCAGCCTTACGTCCAATGCCCACTACCTACAAAACTTCTGACTTCACATATCACAACACTTCCCTGATTCCTTCTGTTAACTCGTCTAGCTATTCCTGTAATCTTTCATCAATGTCTCTTGACCGCGTATAAACAACCCTACATCCAACGTTTCAAAGACCACAATACCAGCTACCAACAAAATTATCTAGAACTTCTGACTTTACATTCCCCATAACACTTCCCTCATTCCTTGTATTAACTCCCTAGCTATCACTATTTTCTCTCTACACCAATGCTGTTCTAAATAATCCTACATCCCCTAGTTTTGCAAAGAATCTACAAACTTTTAATTTTCCACTTTCCATAATATATGCCTGATTCTTTCTGTTAACTCGTCAAGCTTTTCTTAAGATCTCCTTACACCTATAGCTCCTTCCTTTCCCTAAACCCACTCAGAACCCAATACCCGTTCCCTACATCTCTCAACCCCTCACTCAGCTCCCCCAGCTTCTGCAGCCATCCAAGGATACACACACACACACACACACACACACACACACACACACACACACACACACACACACACACACACACACACACACACACACACACACACACACACACATCCTTCCATAACTGAACCCCATCACAGTTTTCCTGCTCCTTTACCATACATCTCTCCGCACTTCCCCATAAATCTGTCTGGCCATTTCACGCACACCTTACGAGCGCTCCTTCAGCCCTGCCTCATCCTTTCCTTCCCCCCTTCATCTGGCCCATTCCCTTCACTGCCTCAGCCCCATCTACATTCATCTCCTCTCTTATAGTCACCAGGAAAAGTATCGCCATTCCCTCCCCTCAGCAACGCCTCACCTCTTCCACTCTTTTGCAAACAACCACACCTGAGACACTCATCTAACGCCCGTCTAGTTCTTCTCTTTCTCGTCCTCCTCCTCCTCACAGCTTTCCCTCAACGCCTCCGCCATATGAAATGTTCCTCCTCCTCCTCCTCCCTTGGATAAAGATATATATAAAAGATGTGCCTGCCTCTCCGTTGGCCAGCGAAAGTGAGAAGAAAACGGACTTGACGCAACATTAATTCTTCCCATTTTCTCTCTCTCTCTCTCTCTCTCTCTCTCTCTCTCTCTCTCTCTCTCTCTCTCTCTCTCTCTCTCTCTCTCTCTCTCTCTGCTCATCTTCATTGTTTATTTTAGTTACTTTCATTCTCTTTCATCTGGTTTCCGTGGATCTACATCTTTCGTCTCTTTCCTCCCCTAAGGTTTCTCAGATTACGTCCCCCGAGGCGGCGTGCCGTGTGTTATTATCTCTGTCAGTGGTATGAGTTTAATTCCACCCTCGTACTTTAGTTTAACCACTCTAAATTCGGTATCAGTGTCATATGTCATATTATTTTATTAAGTTCAGTGACATCTCTCATACAGTGATGGGGCTTAGGTAATGTGTCTTGGAGTATTCTCGGTTGAAAAGTCAGTACTTTCACACAATGTATGTTCTTACTTAGGGCTAAGGTTAGATACGAGTAATTTCACGGAAGTTTCTTGACAGCTCTTATATAGTCAGCAAGTTCAGTAGTGTGCCTCGAAATACTCGTACCCTCGGTTGAAAAGTCAATATTTTCATGCAATCCTAACATTCAATGGATTATTCTTTTTTTCATTTCCCAAGGTCACCCGGGCTCTAAGGGTTAATAGTGCCCCTTCCACCCTCCAGCCATCATCCCTCTTCTCCTATTGCTCTTGCTGGCCGTGTTTTCATCGTGTCTCCTTCCCCACAGTGCTGTGTTCACTGTTGAGGAATAGTGATTACTGTTGTGAAAGGAATAGTAATCGGTTTCTCTTGGTAATCCCCGATGGCTATTTTCTCTCTCTCTCTCTCTCTCTCTCTCTCTCTCTCTCTCTCTCTCCTCTCTCTCTCTCTCTCTCTCCTCTCTCTCTCTCTCTCTCTCTCTCTCTCTCTCTCCCTGACACCGATTTATTCAAGCGATACAATTTAAAAGGAAAGTTGATTTTTTTTCTTCCTATCGTTCAATGTTTGGTCTTTTTTTTTCTTTTATTTCCTCGCCTCCCCGTGATTTTTTCCATGATTCTTTGACACCGATGCGTTGTTCGGGCTTTGGTATTTACAGTTTGTTAGCAAAAAAAAAAACACTGGAAGCAAAAGAAAAAAATGGAGTGATTTGTTTCTCCCTTTTTTTCTCGTTGCGTGTTATATTTTGCTGTTTATTTGATCTGTCATTTATGAATGTGGGTTCATTTTTGGCTTAATGAGTGTTTCCCTTCTCTTTGGTTTCCTTGTTCTAAGTTTTTTTTTTTTTTTTTTATCTATTTATTTATTTATTTTTATTTTTTTTTTTTTTTTTACTTTTTTTTTTTTGTGTATTTGTGTTTGCCTGCATGCTGCGTCTGTTTCTGTCTATTTGTCTGTCCCTGTGTCTCCTTGCGTCGTTGTCCCTCTTGCTGTGTGTTTATGTCCGTTGTCTATGTGTGTGTCTGTCTGTCTGTCTGTCTGTCTGTCTGTCTGTCTGTCTCTCGGGTTGTGTTTATGTACGTGTTTATTGGCAGATTTTAGTCTTATAACTGTTTTCTTTATTTATCTGTTTGCTTGCCTTTTTTTTTTCATATTGGTTGTATTTTGTCTGTGTTTGTCTAGTGTGTGTGTTTTTTTTGTTATTATTATTTTATCTGTGTTACTTTCTCTCTCTCTCTCTCTCTCTCTCTCTCTCTCTCTCTCTCTCTCTCTCTCTCTCTCTCTCTCTCTCTCTCTCTCTCTCTCTCTCTCTCTCTCTCTCTCTCTCTCTCTCTCTCTCTCTCTCTCTCTCTCTCTCTCTCTCTCTCTCTCTCTCTCTCTCTCTCTATCTGATACAACTCTATAAGGGGAATCTTCTTTCCTTTCTTCCCTCCCTGCTGAGTGTTCCCTCCCTGCTCCTCCCTCCCTCCCTTCCTCCCTACCTCCCTCCCTTCCTTCCTCCCACACTCCATCACCACCATCAGACCTAAAGTTGTGTGATCATACCAGTCGTCCACTTCGCCTCCACCCTTATTTTATCCACTCTCCCCCCCCCACCCTCTCTCTCTCTCTCTCTCTCTCTCTCTCTCTCTCTCTCTCTCTCTCTCTCTCTCTCTCTCTCCTCTCTCTCTCTCTCTCTCTCTCCTAACCCTCATACTAAAACATTAATCAGGTAAGCAGCGTTTTGATTACGTTCAATAATAAATTCACAAAGCTGAAGATATGCAGTATTAACTCTAATTTCGATAAACCGGTCACCTTAAAGTAAATGACGGCGTTCAGCTTTTTTTTTTTTTTTTTTTTTTTTTTTTTTTTGTCGAAGGGGCACCGGCGAAGGGCAACAAAACTGCAATAAAAAAAAAGGGTCTACTGAGGTGCCGGTCCCCGAACAGAGTCGAAAACAGTAGTCAAAAATTACAGAATAAGTGTCTTGAAACATCCCTCATGAAAGAGTTCAAGTCTTAGGAAGGAGAAAATACAGAGGCAGGCAGGGAGTTCCAAAGTTTACCGGAGAAAGGGATGAATGATAGAGAATACTGGTTAACTCTTGCATTAGAGAGGTCGCCAGAATAGAGGTGAGAGAAAAGAAAATTCTTGTGCAGCGAAGCTGCGGGAGAAGGGGAGGCATGCAGTTAGCAAGATTAGAAGAGTAGTTGGCTTGAAAATAGCGGTAAGAGATAGCTAGAGATGCAACATTGCGGCGATGAGAAGGAGGCTGAAGACAGTCAGTTAGAGGAGAGGAGTTGATCAGACGAAAAGCTTTTGATTTGGTTCAGTCTCTCTATAATCTGCTGCGTTGCCGAGGAGACGAGGAAAGATGGCTCGTTATTACCCCTCAAACAAGGATAAGAGATAAGTACTATAGTAGTCTTCGTAGGGAGAGACGGATTATGTGTTATTATGATTCCTTTCCCCTTGTCTTGTAAGAGTTCCGGTCAGTATTGGCGTGCTTGCAGGAATTACTACTTCAAAGTTCTTTGAATCCCTTACTGAATGTTGCTTGCTTGCTTGCTTGTTTGTCTGTCTGTCTGTCTGTCTGTCTGTCTGTCTGTCTGTCTGTCTGTCTGTCTCTGTCTGTCTGTCTGTCTGTCTGTTTGTCTGTCCGTGTCTGTCTGTCTGTCTGTGTCTGTCTGTCTGTCTGTCTGTCTGTTTGTCTGTCTATCTGTCTGTGTTTGTTTTCTCTTTTTTTTTTTTTTTATGAACGAAATCCTGAAATCGTGAAAAATATGTTCTTTTGTAATCCTTTGAGCATCTAAGTAATATAATTATATACCTAATTCACATTCAACGTGAAAATGTTTTATTCTTTTTCTTGTAATCTCATGAAAATCCAAGCAGTATAATTCAATGATACACATCTCTCCCAAAATTACTAATCACTCTGAGACATATTTATTTGTTCTACAGCCACTTTCAGTCTTTAAGCTGGCTATGAATTGCAGAATCTATTCTTTTTTCTTCCCCCTTCTTTCTTGTAGATGCTTATAAATATTTCATGCATTACTTCTGGTGCTGTTCATTGTTTCGTAGCGCAGTAAAAGGGTTAACTTTGTGTGTGTGTGTGTGTGTGTGTGTGTGTGTGTGTGTGTGGTGTGAGAGAGAGAGAGAGAGAGAGAGAGAGAGAGAGAGAGAGAGAGAGAGAGAGAGAGAGAGAGAGAGAGAGAGAGAGAGAGAGAGAATGGAAATTGTTTATATATCTTAATGACAAACGCTTCCTGTTTCGTAAGCTCATCTCCAGCCCATGTAATTTTATTTAAACACATCACGATGCTTTATTCTTAGCTAGTCAGTAGCAGGACCGTAGGCTGCACGTAATGACCCTTTATTTATGGAGCTTAGGCCTAATTCATTCTCCATAATTACACAACTGTTAATAATGATAACGCCTCAGTCGTCACTTGGTCCAAATAATGTATCCCAAAGCCCTATTAATTGGATGAATGGCTCTCATAAAGTCAATTGCATTTCCATAATTGACAATAAAGATTTAACAAAGTCCATTGGTTCTGGGGTAGCGTTTGGCCATCCGCTGATTTTAAGAACTCCAGCGCGCGGCGCCAGTGCATCGAGGCACGCTGGAAAACAATAAAGCTGCCACATAATGTTCATTAAAAGTCTACTGAAAATGAGCGTATGATACAGAAATGTGTGATAAATAAATAGATTAAAGATTTCTAAACCTTTACTCTGCATTTTTCTAGAGTGTGTTTTGTAATTCATGGCTTTAAGACTTTTTATCGAGCACGAGCGTGTACATTAAATTTTCCTCTGTTCATCGTTTACACATTACAGTATTACAGCTGCAGCTGTAATACTCGAGTTTTTGTGAATATCCTTAAACTTTGAGACTTTTCATGGCAACCAGTGCATGACTCAAATACTTAATGAATGTTGCTTGCTTGTTTGTTTTGATTGTCTGTCTGTCTGTCTGTCTGTCTATCACTGTCTGTCTGTCTGTCTGTCTGTCTGTCATTCTGTCATTCTGTCTGTCTGTCTGTCTGTCTGTTTGTCTGTTTGTCTCTTTGTTTGTTTTCTTTTATATATATATATATATATATATATATATATATATATATATATATATATATATATATATATATATATATATATATATATATATATATATATATATATATATATATATATATATATATATATATATATATATATATATATATATATATATATATATATATATATATATATATATATATATAAACGTAATCCTGTTCACGTGAAAAAAAATATATTCTTTTGTAATCCTTTGAGCATCTAAGTAATGTAATTATATACCGAACTCACATTCAACATGAAAATGTTTAAATTCTTTTTCTTGTAATCTCATGAAAATCCAAGCAGTATAATTAAATGAAACACACTTTATGGCATCCTAAGTATTTTCGCAAGTTTCAGTGATAAAGTGTTTAGGTCTCTTTAGACTAAATACAATAACCAGTGTATGAAGAACAAATGTAAGATTGCATATTAATATCAACTGCTTTATGGTATCTACAGTATTTTCACATGTTTCCTATGTTTCATTTCTATAGTCTTGGGCATCTTTAAAAACGAATACAGTAATCGCACAGAACATAACCTTGCCGCAGTGTATAAAGAAAAAAAAAAAAACCGAAGACTGCATGTTAATATCAACTGTTTCCATGACAGCATTCATAAAGACTTGCATGTATTGTTCCACAGACAGAGACAAGAGACAAAAGAAAAAGAAAAAAAAAAGAAATTGGGTTCTCTCGCTTTCTTTGTACAAATTGAAGTGACGCAAATTTTCCCCACTCCCCCCAAAAACGTTTCCTCTTCTGTCCTTTTATTCTTTCCATTCTTGTGTAATTTTATCCTCGTCCTCCCACGGGTGGTGCTTTTGTTGCCTCGCCGCCTCGCCTGCTGGGTGTCCGCCCTTGTCTGGCCACGCGGGCGCCCCACCAATACTTACTATTATTACTATTTGTGTTGGCAATTGTTATTTGAGTAGTAGTAGTAGTAATAGTAGAAGTAGTAGTAGTAGTAGTAGTAGTAGTAGTAGCAGTAGTAGTAGAAGTAGTAGTAGTAGTATTATCAGTAGTAATGCAAGACGGTGAACATTGTGAAGTGAGGCTGAAGGAAGCAGAAGTACGTACATACATAATGAGATGAGGAACAACAGATGCGTATGTAAGGAGAACAAAGCCTAAGTAGTGCAACGAAGCATTCCAGCACTAAGTGAGGCATGCATCCTTTGTTGATCGAGAAGGGTGGAGAACCTATGAGAGATGCGAAGCGGGAATAGCAAGATGAAACGAAGGAGGAAAGGAGGAGGGCTGATGAAGGTCCAGGGGGCAAACAAGAGGGCAGATGAGGTGAGGGAAGAAAGTATCCGGTAATTACAAGGAAACTACCCGCTTGTTTTGAAAGGAAGTTATTGATGCACGAAGACTGAGAGAGAGAGAGAGAGAGAGAGAGAGAGAGAGAGAGAGAGAGAGAGAGAGAGAGAGAGAGAGAGAGAGAGAGAGAGAGAGAGAGAGAGAGAGACGGTTCCAAACATGAATATTAGAGAGGAAATACGCTTTGGAAAGGAGTGGAGTTGAGGTGAATATCCCAAGGGCTGTTGAGCAATAGCAACAGAGCGACGGTAACCCCGGATGTCTCAGTGCAGAAACTGAGTAGGGAGTCTGCAAGGGAACGCGTGTAGAAAGTCTTGTAGTGGAAGTAATATTACCGAGAAATATGCATAGAAAATGGGGAAGTGAAATGTGACTGATGAAATAATATGTCTTGAAGAAATGGTGAAAAGTGCGAGAAGGATGACACGGCAGCAAGTAAGAGGTATGACGATAAAGCTATAATTGCATTGTCAGGTAATTGCTCAGTATTCTAACAAGGCATATAAAAGAATGAAGATTTTCTCATTGAGCAGAAAGAAAATAGTTTTAATAGGGTAGAACTTGCATTGATCAAGGTGAGGGAAAAGGCTTAGTATCAAGAGCTGCAATGATCAAAAGATGGTTACAACAGTTTTAACTGAGTAGAAGTTGCATTTATAGTTTCAACATTTTTAACAGGGTCGAAGTTGCATTGACCAATATAAGGGAAAAGGCGTAGTATCGAGCTGCGTTGATCAGAGTAAAGCAAAGGGCGCAGCACCACCAGCAAACACCACGGACCACACGGCGAGGCTCAGAATGGAAGGAGGTTTATCACATGCTGGGAATCGAACCCCCTGACAGGACACTCACGGCACACGACGTCTTGCCAATCAGACCGTAATGATTACCAAGCTTCTCGCGGAATTCACCCGACCTTGACTGTCTCGCCACCTCATCATCATTAAAGTTAAAGGATTCCTCGAACCAACGACACAAAGACAGGAATGTGACGAGGGAATAATGTAAACAACTCCTCTGAAGGGAACGGAAATGTATTCTCATCAACAATTCCTTGGTGTGTGTTTTCTCTCACGGTATGGCGACGGGCACAAAATTAATTGAATGCCCGACGAAAATTGAATGAATTATTAAAGGAATCATATACCGTCGCGCCAACATTTTTCTTTTCTTCTTTCTCTCTCTCGTGGGTGCTCCTCTACTGAGTGCTCGTGCCTCAGGTGTGCTGCCGTCTGTACCAGTGGACAGCCCGCGTGTAGCTGCACCTTATTGCTCATTTTCACTTTGGTAATTATAGCAAACCAATTTATGCATCATTATCTTCCTCTCCGTTATAAAGATGGTAACAGCAAGCACCAGTCGTACTTGTTATTCTGCTAGTAAGAATACGTACATCAGACAGCACTCACACACACACACACACTTTCCACCCACCAAATACCCACCCACCCATCCACCCACCCACCCACACAATGCTCTGCTCTCCACAGGCTGAGAATGACTGATAAGCGATAATACAATAGGCATCTTTTCCATTCCACACTTTTCCCCTTCCCACACACTGACGCGAACCTGAAAAACGAGGCTTCATTGTTCCACTCAACTTTTATTTGGCCGCTGCACTTGATTGGGAAAAAGAAACCTGAAAGTGGAGCCAGAGCATCAGACAGTGGCGATGGCGGTGGTGGCGGCGGTGATGGTGGTGGAGGGAAATACCAAGGGGACCTTACAGCGGCTCAACAGAGGGCGTGGAGGGGAACGAGGGACAAAAAGTATATACACTCCCTCACCTGACAAGCGACCTTACCATGATATCTATCCCTCGGACCCTCTTCTCTTCTCTTCTCTTCTTCACCAGTCCATTACTAGGTTGTCAAAAATTCCTCTAACGCAGCTAGGCTATGCTTACTTGTGGAAGTCTCAGAAGTTGCTTAAACACCCTCACTTATAGTATATCAGTCTCGGTTGTTTTTCGGACCCTCTCTCTCCTTATTTCTAGTCCAGGGTGTTAATGCATTTCTAAGCATCGTCAAGTCTCCTCCATCCCCAGCGTGACGACTTGTAAGGATCTTGAAATGGCGGCCAATACCTGTCATCTCATGCGCTATCCATTTATGTGTCGAACTGTCAGATATTCTTACTATGTGTCTGGTCCTTTCCCTCAGCAAGTTTTTTTTTTTTTTTTTTTTTTATCTGTGTGCAGTATTATTATTATTTTTTTTAATCTGTATGCAGTATTAAACCTCTCCACCTCTCCCAAAGGACGCACCGTCTACCTGGAGAGCTAATCAGACGTCCTGCAGTTTTTTAAAGGATGGATGAATGTCGTGGAAGTGTCTAAGAGAGTCCAGGACGCAAGACTAAGATGGTTTGATATCTGAGAAGAAATAAAGAGCAGCACGCTGCAAGACAAGCCGTGGGTATGGAGGTGATGGGAATGCGAAAAGTAAGGTGTAGGATAAGATTTAAAGGCTGAGAGACAAAGGAATAACCAAAAGAATGGCACAAGACAGACACACCTGGAAAAGCCTTATTAAAAAACAGCGACTTCGAAAAGGGATTTAATCTGAAAAGAGGAATTTCGAGACAGAATCACACATAACCACTAGAAACAAGAGTAACAAAACAGCGTCTTCATTGTTTGCTTTGCCTCACCTGTGGACAGGAGGGGACAGCACGGCCAGCACGACCCACGCGGGGCCATGCTGACTCCTGCGCTGGAGCCGACTGGGGGCCGCCCGCTGTGACGCCGGCACTCGCTCGCCCTCCACCTGCCACCGGCCGCGCGTGTCCGTGCTACTTCTGTCTCCTGTTTCTCGAGCGGGACATCGTACACCATTCTTGAGAACACTCCCAAGAATCACCAGTCTCACCACAGAGCCACACACGCACAGAGAAGTGATTAACCACGGATTATATATCAAAAAGTATATCACCGGTTGTTGTTGTTGTTGTTGTTTTCTATACTTCTAATTCACTTCCTTTTAAAATGTATCTACTGCTAAACATAGCTCGATACTTCAATATGATTCGATAATGGAACGTCGGCCATTCGTACAGGTCCGTGCACATAACATGGTGTCCAGTCACCTGCCTCTCTAGTATCGTACTGTTTTGACAGTGTTGTTCACTCCTGCGTGGCTGCTCCGTCCAACAGAGACAAGCACTGCACGGGGAGCAATCAGCGCCGGGCAACGTGTCTTCATAACCTGCAGGAAAGAGTCCGCTGATAACAAGGAAATTTATGAAGGAAAATAACTTATAAATACTGCCTCGTTTATATACGTATATTATGATAAACTGAGAGAGAGAGAGAGAGAGAGAGAGAGAGAGAGAGAGAGAGAGAGAGAGAGAGAGAGAGAGAGAGAGAGAGAGAGAGAATAAAGTGAACTGAAACCCGTTAGACAGTGATGCAACAAGAACAGGAAGAAGAACAACAACAACAGCAGCAGCAGCAGCAGAAGCAGGAACAGCTGGATTGCAGGGGGTTACAGGAGGTTGCAGTTTCCAGAGGCGCTCCACACACGCCCATTCCCCACACACCCGCTCCTGCGCGCCCACACGCCCGCACACACCTGGCAAAGAAGGGAACAAACATTATAATTTTCAGATTTCATGTCTCTCACTGCTTCCAGTCTTAACTCCCCGAAGCATGAGAATATTTTTACTAGTCTTTCCTTGATGGCGGCTAATCTCAGAACATTTTTATTTTCTTTGCAAATATGTGTAGTATGTTTTTGGTGGAAGCCATGGAGCGCTCTCTCTCTCTCTCTCTCTCTCTCTCTCTCTCTCTCTCTCTCTCTCTCTCTCTCTCTCTCTCTCTCTCTCTCTCTCTCTCTCTCTCTCTCTCGGTCGTGGAGGCGTATCTGTATGGATATGTGTGTGTGTGTGTGTGTGTGTGTGTGTGTGTGTGTATGTGTGTGTGTGTTTACTACATGTTTATCTACGTGCGTGTTTACAGACTGAAAACAAACATCGTCCTTCCTTTAGGGGATAAAGAGGCGGAAGGAGACACTGAGGTGAAAAGGAAAGGAAAAGTAAAGAGTAGAAAGGAGAGGAGCAAGTTTTCAATACACGTCGTAAACAGGTGGTGGTCTGGTCTGCCTTCCTTCCTCTTGTCCAATTTTCAAAGGTGTTGGAGGTCGTCTCTCTCTCTCTCTCTCTCTCTCTCTCTCTCTCTCTCTCTCTCTCTCTCTCTCTCTCTCTCTCTCTCTCTCAATACTACTTACTTTTATTACCTTCCCTGGTCCGTTCGTTACCCCCGTGGTTCCTCTCTCCCTCCCTGCCCTGCCCTGCCCTCCTCATCACCCCCATCTCTATATTCAGATTCACTGCTCCCCGCTGCCTCCCTTTGAACCCTACAAATGGACCTTCTGCCCCTCTTCTCTCTACATTAAGGGGGAAATGTCATCAAAGGGCCTTACACGATTGGTTAACTTTTTTCCGGGTATTGTTGTTAATACTAGTGCCCTTCTGTTCCTACCCTCCTACTCCTCCTCCTCCTCCTCCTCCTCCTCCTCCTCCTCCTCCTCCTCCTCCTCCTCCTCCTCCTCCTGATCCAACCATAGATTCGACAGCGCCACCACCGTCCCCCTTCCACACCTGTGCTATTCGCTTGAACCGATAAAGCTGCGGGATACGAGCTGATACTGAATTAGACTACAAACGAAGCGCTTGGTGTGGGGTGCAACAAGCCATTGGCGAGCCTCTCCCCGACCAGCCATCGATGTGCAGGCTGTTAGCTCTGCCTTCCCTGCTACCCACTCACTCCCTCCCTCACGCTCACTTTGCCGTGATTCTCCCTTACCACTGATTCTCCCCCTCACTCACCCTCACGCTCACTCGCCATTACACCCACTTTCCCTCACTAACCCCTGCACCCTTGTTCTGCAATACGTCGCTCTCCGCCGCTCTGCCAGGCCACGCCACTCACACACCTCGCGCCTGTGTTACGGCAGGGTTTTTTATCTGCTTGTGTTGCGATGTGGAATTTTCTAGCTATTTGTGTTACGATGTGAAGTTTTCTGTTTTTTTTTTTTTTTTTTTTTTGTCTGCTCGTGTTACGTGTTGAAGTTTTCTGCTTACTTATTTTACGAATCGAAGTTTTCTGTCAGTCTGTTTGTGTTACGAATCGTGAAATGTTCTGTATGTTTCCATTTCGGACTGAAGTCTTTTGTCTGCCTACATGAACACAAACCCTGTACTGCTGTCCCCAAACGAACTGTAATGTCAACTTCAGATTCATCCTTGACTAAATATAAGTAACTAAACTACCCCGCATGATGCAAAGTTCCTATTTAGCTCAAGAATCGATCAAAGGAAACGTGATGACCTGTGCTGGGCTCTTCACCGGTATCGCCTCCTCTCCACCCTCCAACTTTATGCGCCCGACGTTACACAAACGTTACCATCTCAAGGCTTTCCTCTTAGCCTCGGTCCAGCTTTTCTACTGAGATAGATAGATTGATAGATAGGTAGTTTAGTAGATTGCTCGGTTACTGGATAGATAGAAAAATAGATAGGTAGATTGATGGATAGATAAGTAAGTTAGATAAATAGATAGGTAAATAGTTTTTAGGTAGACAGATAGATAGATAGATAGATAGATATGCAGATATATACTCGTAAAGATGATGTGCCTACGTATAGATAGACAGACAGACTAATAAGAGACATGAGTTTTTTTTTTTTTCATTAATTCAATTAGTCACACACTCACCCAATGATTGCATTCCATCTTGGTGTAAATTACTTCATGAAAATTAATCAAATAAACAGGAATTTATGGTTGAACGCGGGTGAAGTTTGCGGTCCCGCCTCTGCCCGAGTGAGCCGGAAAATGATCACACGCGATGCCCCTGGTGGTGGTGGTGGTGGTGGTGGCATGATGGTTGTTGTTGTTGTTGTTGTTGTTGTTGTTGTTGTTGTTGTTGTTGTTGTTGTTGTTGTTGTTGTTGCTACTGTTATCATTATTATCATTCTTCTTCCTCTTATTATTATTATTATTATTATTATTATTATTATTATTATTATTATTATTATTATTATTATTATTATTATCATTATTGTAGTAACAGTAGTAGTAGCAGTAGTAGTAGTAGTAGTAGTGGTGGTAGTAGTAGTAGTAGAAGTAGTGGTAGTAACATCCATCATTGGTTGTAGTAGTGGTACAAATATTGCTGTTATTATTGTTGTTGTTGTTGTTGTTGTTATCATCATCATCATCATCATCATCAGCTTTATGATTTTTTTTATTCACGGTGGATTTTTTTTTTTTTCCCCTCCCTTCAGGTAGTGAGCGTCTGATTCTGATTGGTGGATGACTGACCATTGTGTCCCATGATTGGCGGGTGAGTACCTCCTCTCCCCTCTGATTGGCCGTTGCCTTTGTTAGTGGTCACCGGTTTCGTTGTGATGGAAATTCGGGCGATTAGGAGTGTCAATATTTCTCCCCCTATTTGCGTTTTATCATCTTTCGTAATGCGGCATTGCAGTCTATTCTTCCTGTCATTATTACCACGGTCTGTTGGTGTCGTGATTTGCGCTTGGATGTGTAAATGAAGATGCTGATGTTATACTCAGTTTCGCCTGCATGGCAACGTTCTTACCACGAGTACACCCCAACATGTGCCGGAATTCCTAGCTAAGAATTCCGCCCATACAACCAAAATGACTTGAGACGATAATAAATACGGTGACAAAGGCTAAGGGAGAGAGGCATTGGTGAAAAGAAGTATCCACAAATAAGTAAGCAGATAGCAGATCATGATGAACGACAAAAAGTATCTAAGTTCAGTGCAGGAGGTCATGGTGATAGAGGAAAACGAAATATGAAAAGAAATGCAGAGAGAATAATACAGAGAGAGAGAGAGAGAGAGAGAGAGAGAGAGAGAGAGAGAGAGAGAGAGAGAGAGAGAGAGAGAGAGAGAGAGAGAGAGAATAACGCAGAGGGAGGGAATGATACGTAACACTCCCACTGTCTAATGCTCTTGTGCACTGAAAGGCTCAGATATTAAAGTGTTCTCTATCATACGTCCGGCTAAGTGGTTTTGCGTATATTTATTTACAGGTAATCTCGTATCTTTTAAATTATTAAGGATTTTAGTAGAAATACTATCAATTTATGCTCTCTTTGTTAGACGTGCGGCGAATTGATTTTATATCCCTACCAAAACCTTTATTCATTTACAGATTATCGTATCTTGTAAATGATTGAAGATTTGGGTAGAAATGCAAAGTCAATTTATCTCACACTCAACAGAAAACGTGAATATCTGTGCCAGGCAGCGGGCGAGAGCGTCAGTCAGCCGCAGTTACGAGTATTATGTTCGCGTGCACTCGACTCCTGAAATACCGTTACCAGAATCGGTGAAGCAGAGTACAGTGGTGTGAACCTTTAGCTACATGATACGAACTCTCAGAAGTTTCTTTTTCTCAACAGGACGGTGTTTCAAAGGCGACAAAAATTATTAATTCGTGGGTATTTTTCTCGGTGATGAAGCAGAATCCTTGTTAAACTGTCAATACAATAATGAAAATAGCATTAGTTAACCATTTCACTGCCATATGTAGCAATTCACGGCAGTAAAAACAATGAAATCTGTATACGTATCGACAACAAAGATGGAAAAGAGGTTAAAGAATAAATTTAGCAATTTCTAGTTGTTATAATGATTCGAGGTAACTGCAGAGCAAGAGGAAATATATCAGCGATTAGTAATTATGGAAAAAGGTGCCAAATAAAAGGGAAAGTTTTAATAGCAGTAGAGATGAGGTAAGAGAAAACATTTAAGAACACGAAGCAATGTGCATCTGTGTGAGAGGGTGAAGGAGAAATAAGAAAAAAAAAAAAAAAGCTTGAAGTCATTTACTCTTATCTGAAAAATTAATGTTCGACAAGTATTGCATCGCCTCGTAGTTGCAAATTTCCAATGTTGAATTTTTTACTTCCATCCTTTTTAGCACCTTTTAGCGTAATCACGTCAGGGGGGAAAAATATGACGTGTTACAGGCACCTCAAAAATGCTGGACAAAAAAAAATGCATAAATATTAACTTTCTTCCTAAGCTCTAGTGATTTTTTTTCTTTTGAATTTTATAGTTACCTCTCTCTCTCTCTCTCTCTCTCTCTCTCTCTCTCTCTCTCTCTCTCTCTCTCTCTCTCTCTCTCTCTCTCTCTCTCTCTCTCTCTCTCTCTCTCTCTCTCTCTCTCTCTCTCATGTACAATGGAAGTCGGGAAAGTGAAATCAGCAAGTAATGACAGAGAAAATGGCTGTTGCGAAAGGGAGACCAAACTAAAGCTTGAGACTGCGAGAGAGAATGAGAATGAAAATAATACATTGCAGACGTGAGAGGAGGAGGAGGAGGAGGAGGAGGAGGAGGAGGAGGAGGAGGAGGAGGAGGAGGAAGAGGAGGAACAGAACGAGGAGAAGGAATAGGATTAAAAAGAAAAGAATAAATGAAGATGAGATAAAAAAAAGAAGAGGAATAAAACTACGAGCTAGAAAATAAAATAAAGGAGAATTCAGAAAGAAGAATTAAAGAAGAAAGAAAGAAAAAAGAGTGGAGAAGTAAGTGGAGGAGAAATAAACTGGAAAATAAGAAATTAAAAACAGAAATAAGAAAAGGAGGAGGCGGAAAGCGGAAAGTCCATCCTGCTCTAATGTGTGTGTGTGTGTGTGTGTGGTGGGAGTCGCGAGCGCCGAGGCAGACTGACAGGTCTCATTGGACACGCTGCGCGAAGGCAAGCAAGAGGAAAATCGCTTGCATAAAATGAATGAATTCCCCAAGGCTAGAGAGAGAGAGAGAGAGAGAGAGAGAGAGAGAGTGTGTGTGTGTGTGTGTGTGTGTGTGTGTGTGTGTGTGTTTGTTTTGTCTGTATGTGGCGCTCCCAAAGATTTACTACTGAAAGTTTGGTCCAGAGCAGCAAACTTGTGTTTACGTGACCCTCGGCCGCGCTGGAGACGTTTCTTCGGGATGTAGACTGGATGCTGCTGCTGTGTTGCTGTCACCACCACCCACACGTGTTCCTGCGTTTGTCTTTGGTTTACTTTTTTACTTTTTTATTCTTTTTTGTTGTTGTTTTCTTTTTCTTTTCCTTCTCCTCCTCTTCCTCCTCCTCTTCTTCCTCTTCCTTCCTTTCTTTACTTCTTTGTTCTTTTGTTATTCTCATTTTCTTCTTTTTCTTCTTTTCTCCTCCTCCTCCTCCTCCTCTTCCTCCTCCTCTTCCTTCTCCTCCTTCTCCTCCTCCTCCTCCTTTCTTTCTTTCTTTCTTTTCTTCTTCGTCTTCCTTTTCTAATTACCACTTGATTTTTTGTTTTTCTTTTTTTGGACATCATCGTTTGAGTCTCGTGGTAGGGGAATGGTAGCAGCAATCTTGGTTAACCGCGCGGTGCACCTTGAAACAAGCCACTAGTGTACATTGCCGAGGTAATACAATGGTAGTATGTAAACCTGATCTTTTGACTACATTAACTATGCTTCTTGTGTATACGCAGTTACCGCTTGTTACGTACGAGTGATTCTGTAATGTCATGTAGCAAAGTGGAATGTAAGATTTATTTTACTCGTTGTGGGTTGCTGTTGGTTACTCGTATACCCTCTGGCAATCAGTGTAGTATTTTTTTTCTTCTTCTTCTTCTTTTTCTTGTCTTTCGGTACAACAGTTTTTTTTTTCTTTTCTTTTATGTGAAAACTTCAGTCATGCCTTACAGAAGTACTTTTTTTGCATATGTGATGGAGGCTGTTGTTATTATTTATTTATTTTATTTATTTATTTATTTATTTATTTATTTATTTGTTTATTTATTTATTATATACACGATGTAGTTTTTCTAACTTGACCTTTCTCTTCCTAATTTGTAACACACACACACACACACATCTAAGTATAATAGAAGGAAATATTTGCTGGCAGTGTATTCCATCTGATTAACTCGTACAAACAAAAATAAATTGAGACAGACATACTCGTATAGACAGACAGACAGACAGACAGATAGATAGACAGATGGATGGGCAGATCTCCAAATAGTCTTCTTGCCTGAGGTGCTTTATGAGTGGCAAATGTATGGAGAGAAGGAAACGAGATGGCGGGAGCAAGGCAGGGAGCAACTGTGTCGGCAAGGCAGGAAGAGAAGGGCGGGGTGGACAGGGGCGACCTGTGCCGGGAGGAGGGGAGAGGAGGAATGAAACCTCGAGAAGGAAAGAGGTGATAGATCGTCTTGGTCCCTGCTGTTGCTGACCAAGAGAACCTCTGAAACTTTAATGTGACTGAGAGAGAGAGAGAGAGAGAGAGAGAGAGAGAGAGAGAGAGAGAGAGAGAGAGAGAGAGAGAGAGAGAAAAAAAAAATAGTTTCTTCATACACTAGAAAAATAGTTGTGTACTTTTATAAGAATGCTGAAGTATATGAATAACTTATTACGAATTTTGTAATATTCCATTTAAATGCAAATACTCTGGTTTGATTTTAAGAATGGGAACGAGACCACTTGGTGAGTTTGGAATGAGCAGTGAGGAGAAACGAAAGAAGGTTCCATGGTAGAAGTTGTGGAAACTTGTACGTATGAATACACTCCTTGGAGACAATGAAAGGAAAGAATGGCTTGCAAAATTTCAAATAGAGGAAAATTAAGAAAAAAAAATAAAAGGTGCAAGAGAATAGCACGAGACACGCAATGCTGATTAGAGAAGCGGAAAGAACCACACAAGCTAAAGAAGTGCGACCAAAGCTGATAGAATTAACAGAAAGGAGGACATGTTAGAAAAGCATCGTATGATAAACAAAACTGGAATGTTCCAAGAAGCAGGAATAGTGTCTTGACGGTGCAGTAATAGTGGCACCGTTGCACCAGACCGGCAGAACAGCGATGATCTCAGTGTGTTTTCATTGTTACAAACTATGTTTAGCTAATTTCACAAACTGAAGCACAACACAATTGCAATAACTTGAAAATATAATTAAATTTCACAATGGGTATTCAACGTTGGAATAAATGAATAATTTGAAATTTGGACAGGAAGCAATCAGCATTTCTACAGTCTTCCCGAATAAAGGCAGCACTATGCATTCACCTGAGGAGTTTTCCTTCCCCTGCTCAAAGCGGTGGTATGCGAGGAACGTTTCCAGCAACACGATGCACATTTTCATGAGCATCGCGCAACTCTTTAGCAAAGATTCTTATTTAATGGAATCATGCTTTCTCTACGTAAAATGTTATATATCTGCAGCAAATTATTATATTTCCATGTACATAATTATGTTAAAACATGACTAGCATCTGGATTATTTTCATGTATTTCGTAAAATATCATAATACTTATATTCGTATAAACATATCGTGATTATACGTATATGTGAGGAGTATTAACATGTAAATATTATTGACTTCTTTACTGCACTGGTTAAGCGTTCATTGTGAGCAACAGCGAGCTGCACAAGGAAGGTACCACTGATAAGTCGCGGTGGTGGCGGCGAGGGGAGAGCTTGTGGTGAACGTGTTCAGCCACCTGCCCTCTTGGAAGGAAGGGAATTCCACACACACACACACACACACACACACACACACACACACACACACACACACACACACACACACACACACACACACACACACACACACACACACACACACACACACACACACACACACACACACACACACACACACACACACACACACACACACACACACCGATGCTTCGTTATAGGAGAAGGGGAACTTCAGGTTCCACACAACACAGTTGATTTTCCATAATTATTAAATATGAATATATGTATAATATATATATAAAGAGAGAGAGAGAGAGAGAGAGAGAGAGAGAGAGAGAGAGAGAGAGAGAGAGAGAGAAATTGATTAAGGTAGGTTAGGTTAGGTAGATAAATAAATAGATAGATAGACTGATTGATAGATAGATAAAGAGATAGATAAGTAGACAGATAAACAAACAGTATGATAGATAAATAGAGAGATAGGTGGACTGAATACATTTTTGTCCCAACCACCTGAAGTACTAAAGCATCTGGGAAAGTATGTCAGTTTGGAGGACGTATTTCGTGTTCTTTTGCGACTAATGAACGCATCGCCTATATTCCTCTCGCTTCCACCTTGCCTCCTCCACCCTCCTTCCCTCTCCTGGCGGGGCACAAGACAGTATCCACCTGGCGATGCAGTAACAGATCTCCTTTAAATGCAACGCTCACAGGTACCAGTGTGTGTGTGTGTGTGTGTGTGTGTGTGTGTGTGTGTGTGTGTGTGTGTGTGTGTGTGTGTGTGTGTGTGTGAGGGTGCAAGTTTCTGCATCACTCTCAGCTGCAGAGATGGAGTGTGTTGCATCCGTTGCTGGTGTGTGTTGGTTGGGAGGCGGGGGAGAAGGGTGCTAGAGGGGTAAGAGGGAGGGAGTCACCGTGCCCTTGTCTCCGAGCCGCTGCGAAGAGGACAGACCAGACCAGGCAGCCAACTCGTGTTCTAACCTTTCAGCTGTCAATGATAACCTGGCATCTCGTACCTGAATAACCGTGCATAATTTTTATTGACCGGAAAAGCTTTGAATTGCTCGATCTCTTCCTTAGCCATTAATGGTGTCTTTAATTTACTCTAGGTTATTTTTATCAAAGGTGAAGAAGCCATGGCAGGTCAGAGGGTTAAAATAATATTCACAACACAGTATAACCCCGCTACCATTTTTGTTTGCCCTTACATTAATCCTTTGCGAAAGCTAAAATCACACGAATTTTTTGATGTTAGCGATTTAGTTTATTTACGTAGTTCGAAATGAAGGTGCGAAAAATCATAATCAGCTCCATAATTAAGTCGTGATACGGAAACCTGAAAACTCTCACGGAAAAAAGTCAAGAGCAGCGTGTTAGTTTTTTTGCCTTCACTTAAAATTTATGGCGCGAAAAGACTAGTTTTTATCATGTCCTTCTGGAAATATATTTTGTGAGGGAGCGATAGCATTCAGAGGTGGCGTGCGAGGCGAGGCGAGGTGAGGTGAGGCTGGCTGGTGAGAGAGGTGAGGGGAGCAGGTCAAGCTGTGGGCGGAGAGGAGACGCTTGAGGCAGTGAGGACGAGGCAGGAGAAAGGCAGACTAGCGAGCGTGATGCAGGACAGTAAGGTAAGATATAAGTAAACCGTATTCTGAAACGCTTTGCTTTCTCACCGCGACTATTTTCAAAGGCCACTGAGATGATTATCCGGATTATCAAGAGTGTTTTCCTGCTGGTAATGTTAAAATCTCGTTAAACTGTCACTAGAACCATAAAAACACCCTAAAAACCGTGTAACTTCAACAACTAGAATCTTTTGAATGCAATGGAGGTGCGGTGCTGAACTGTTTCAGAATACGGTCCATGAGAAGCCACGAGAGGCAGGAGTAAGACAGGCTGGTATGGAAGACTAAAGGAGGTTAAAGGAAGCAAGGACAAAGCAGGTTGGTACGCTGTAGTAAAAGAAGCCAAAAGCGAAGAAGGGTAAGGCAGGTCGGTACGCAAGAGTGAACAGCCATCCACTCCCACCTTTTCCCTCTTCACGTTAACTATTCGTCTGCGTCGCTGTTAACATTTGTCGTCGCCGCGTCTGCCTCGCCCCAGCAGCAACAGCAACGGCACGGAACAGCCAGCCTCTTTGTGTGTACGTATGTCCTCTCTTCTTCATCAACATTCAGGTGAGATAGCTTTTGTTCGCTATCCTCCTGTTTACTATCGTGTGTGTGTGTGTGTGTGTGTGTGTGTGTGTGTGTGTGTGTCAATCGCAAAACTAGGGAGTCGCAATCGTAATAACAGCAATAGTTGGAGGTCGTGGTTCTGCAGTTCAATACAAAACTCCAAAAAACAAGGAACAAAGCGAACACATGAACAGACAGAGACAGACAAAGACAGACAGGCGCAACACAATTTCAAGGACGGAAGGAGGAATTGGAGGAGGAGGAGGAGGAGGAGGAGGAGGAGGAGGAGGAGGAGGAGGTGTCCCAGGAATCACCAGGAAGGAAAGGGAAGTGTGAATAACAAATGACACCAATATTATGCTCCTTCCTGAAAGCCACTGTACGTATATCACAGGTGTACATAATTAACTCGGGTGTCAGGTGCTTGCCAAACTTGTGCATCTCGTGCCTGCCAAGCTGACGACGTGGGCTGTGATTCCTTGTTATTGATGCGCAGCAGAATACACGGCGGCACACAGCGGCAGGACATTCAGTGCGAGGGGTGAACGGGGATCTCAGGGAAGGGAAGGTGTGTTATTCCGCTGTGGTGGTGGCCTTGAAGGGAAAGACCAGCGCATTCTTAGGAAGGAGTGGTGTGCGAGGTTTTTTCAGTGTAAAGCTTGTATGATATTTGGTACATTTTGTTTTGCCGTTATTTTTTTTTTTTGAGAGTATACGTCTCTCTCTCTCTCTCTCTCTCTCTCTCTCTCTCTCTCTCTCTCTCTCTCTCTCTCTCTCTCTCTCTCTCTCTCTCTCTCTCTCTCTCTCTCTCTCTCTCTCTCTCTCTCTCTCTCTCTCTCTCTCTCTCTCTCTCTCTCGACGCTCCACACTTAAAGCAAAAATGGTCTGCATCTTTTTACTCATCATAATTTTGCAGAATAATGAGTTGAAATGAGAGAGAGAGAGAGAGAGAGAGAGAGAGAGAGAGAGAGAGAGAGAGAGAGAGAGAGAGAGAGAGAGAGAGAGAGAGAGAGAGAGATGAAATACGTGGAAAAATTAAGTTCAAGTGAAACTTTACATTTGCAGTTTTCAGGAAAAAAGGAGTTGATTTTCTTTATTTATTTTTACCCTGCACACCTTCATGCTTGCAGCACAGTGACTGACATCGGACTGCAGCACAGGTAACGATAAAAAACAGTCTGAAGAGAGAGAGAGAGAGAGAGAGAGAGAGAGAGAGAGAGAGAGAGAGAGAGAGAGAGAGAGAGAGAGAGAGAGAGAGAGAGAGAGAGAGAGAGAGAGAGAGAGAGAGAGAGACGTTTCCCAGTGCTGAATTGCATTGATCACATATTATTAACAAAATTACATGAGACGAACGAAAAAAAATAATAAGAAAATTTTTAAAATGAAATATGGTTATTATCTATTCTGCACTCATAAGAACTCTACATAATATTTTAACTTCGAGTATATACAAGGATTTTTTGCGACAAAATATTCCTGTAAGGTTACAAATAATTAAATTAGAAATAGTAGAAGAATACTGATAAAAAAAATAAATAAATAAATAAAAGCTCATATCAGTCGATATTTTTTTTTTCTGTCTTAATTTTATTTAAAAAAATAAATATGATTCTTATCAATGGTGCACTCCTAAGAACTCTAAATTATATTTTAACTATATAAAGTGTTTCTTTAAGTAAAGAACATATTCCAATTATCACAAACATTTTTAATTATTTCTTTTTTCGCTTTTTAAAACAGGTAACTGTACAAAAAACTGAAAAATTCTGCGATTAAAAATTTTCCTCTAAGGTTACAGATAATAAATCATGAAGAGTAGAAGAAGAATATTAATAAAAAATATATACCAATCGAAAAAGTGTGCTTTTTTTTAAGTATTGTTATTAACGAAATGATGCGTGACAAACGAAAAATATAGTAAGAAAACCCAGATACATTATTCAACCACTTGTCAATTTGAGTTCAGTTGATTCAGAATAATCTAAGGCAGTTTACCGCGTGTAGAAAACACTCACACACAATTCCAGTGCTACGGAATAAGTGCCGAGGAATGCCTTGGTATAGTAGGCATAAGCGCTCAGTATTTTGACTTGCGTGAGCCGCGTGAGTTCCGCACATCAAAACACTCTTCCGGGCCGCGGTACAGCTGCACTTAATGCTCGCCCGCCCGCGTTAATGCCGTGGCTTCTCGACCGTTTATTTTAGCCGTGTTTATTTTCAGGTCAAGGCCAACGCTGCTCACTTCAATGTCCCCGATGGAAAGACAGCTTGGGGAAAAATTGT